>NW_027528617.1:1919608-2029325 GCF_008692635.1 Crocuta crocuta
GGCGGCCAGGCGCAGGGTCTCGGTGAGCGCCCAGATGTAATTGTGGGCGAAGCGCAGAGTCTCGATCTTGGTAAGCTTGGCGTCCTCGGGGAACGTGGGGAGCACCTCGCGCAGCGCGTCCAGCGCCGCATTGAGGTTGTGCATGCGGTTGCGCTCGCGGTTGTTGGCCTTCAGTCTACGGGTCTTCTTGATGCGCTGCACGGTCTCGGCGGTCTTGGCGCCGCGGGAAACGGCCCGCGCCCTGGAGGGGANGCGCGCCCCTCCCGACGCACCCAGCTCCTCCTCTTCCTCTTCGTCCGCGCTGGACGACAGTGGGGTGAGCGCAGCCGAGGCGGGGGAGGCCGAGCCGAGCAGCACCAACACGTCCTCTTCCTCCTTCAACTCCAAGGTCTCGGATTTGACAAACATCCTACCGAAGAGAGCGGGGCGGGAGAAAGAAGCAAACGAAATGTCAACACAGAGGCCTCAGCCGGCGGGATACGCTCCTGTGCGCACCCGCGAGGCCAGGTTCGGAAGGGCGGCGCCAAGGAGGAACGTAGTTAGGGAAGAGATCCCGCCAGCGCCCTCCGAGCTCCGGAGAGCCCCCCGTTGTGTCCCCGCTGCCAGCCAACCGGTCCCGCCCTCGGCTCGTCCGCCTCGCGGCTGTGTGCCCGCCGGGAAAGAGACCGCAGCCCCCGGGACAAAGGTTCTGCACCGGCAAAGGGTGCTCGGACGTGGTGGAACGGAGTCCCGGAAACACCCTTCCAAATTGGAAGACAGGGAGCGGATACTTACGTAGTTGGCTCCCTAACCGCGCCTCGGCGTCGCTGTTAACTTTGGCTCGTGCTGCGATTCTCCGCGCTGCCGGGAGCGCAGCGCTGCGTCCTGCTCGTCGCGGGAAAGCAGCGGCGCCGGCGCGGCTCCGCGGGGCACCTCTCCCGACGGGCGAGTTTGCCAAGGGCCCCGGAGGCCGCGGCGATCCGCCCGGGGCTCGTGTGTTGTGGCGGTGGTGCTTTTCTNATTAGGGGCTGGGGCGCCGGGGGCCTTTGGGGAGAAGCAGGCTCCCTCCCCCCGCCCCCGTCCCTGCGGCCGCACCCCACCCCCAGCCCCGGCGCGCGCGCGCACCGCACCAGGCGCTGCCGGGCCTCTCGGCTCCGGGGCGTTGGGATCCGAGGAATTAGTTAATGGGGGTCAGAATCGCGCGGAAGGCAGCTACCCTCTGGGGCTACCGGGCGTCTCTTGGCAAAGACTCTTGGGAGCTGTATCAAATAGTAAATGATTTTAAAACGCATTCATTCGGTCAAGGGAGGAGTGGGGTGTGGGTGGCGAGTTGTGGCCACACGGTGGGCAAGCGCGTTTGGGTTCCAGAGAGAATGGCGTGGAAGGGGTGAAGGAAGAGGACGTAGGAAGGTCATCGAGGCGCCTCCTTCTAGAAGGGGAGATCCAGTGAGGGGGCGGTAGATGGGCGTGTAGAGGATGTGACCGTAAAAGCGCTCACAGGTTAAAGTTAAACCCTCCCCATTTTACCTGTGACAAACGGAGTCTCCGGGAACTGACACGCGTTCTGTCCGTTCGTTTGCTTTGTTCTGTTTGTTTTGCTTTGTTTGCGGGTTAACCCCGGTTTACCGCAGAGCCAGACCACACGGTGGCTTCCCTGCGAGGGTGGCGGCCCGCGGAGTGGGAGGAGCGGCCGACCCGCAGCCCCTGCGGGCGCCGGGACGGGGCTGACATTTCCGTGACCTCTGCTCCGCGCTGGGGGGCGTTGTAGGGACAAGGGGCCCGTGCTCCCGGTACTCGCGCTTTTCAACGGGACAACAGAGCTGAGGGCCACTGGACTTCGGAGGAAACTTGCTCTGAATTGCTCGTCAGCCCCCCCCCCCTCCTCCCCACGCTCACGCCCACCCTCTTGTCGCCTTCGCCGACTTCTCTGAGTCAGAACCAGAGTCCCTAGAGGTGTGCGCTGGGTCGAGCGTGAGCCCTTGCTGAGTGGCTGAGATGAATCTGCACTCGGTGGAGAGGAGACAGGTCCCTTGAGATCCCCTTTGCCAATTACGTTTAAGCAAGGCGCCTTTGGCCCGGCGGAAGTTGAAAAGTGGCAAGAGGCAAAGATTTTTGTCTGCAGGTCTCTGTGTCTTTCAGTTTGTAGGAACTGGGAACAAGTTTATTTCAGAGAAGAGCGTGATGAAAGCGGTTGTTAGCGTTTGGGCACGGTTTTCATTTGTTTAATGTTTTCTGCATGGAGTAACAGCAGGATTGGAAGGCGCAAAGTAAAGGAAATGAAAATTAGAATCCCATGAAAGAGACTTTTGCCCACTGCAGCTCTCCAGCCTCCAGACTTCCTTCTGCCTTGAAATGATTTGAAAACCACGACGATTTTCCCTTTGCTCGTTGATATTTGTGTTTTGCCTCTCCTCCACTTAGAAAAGCAAGTTCCCTAGGTTTAAAAGCATTGTTTCTCCAGATGCCCCCTCGATCTTTTTAGAACAGCTTGATTTCATGTGTTAGAAGTGCAAACATTTATAAAGAAGAGAGAGGGGCACTTTCAGCCTCCAAACAACAGCATCTGCCTTTCTCACACTTCTCTGGGTCTCTGGTTCTGGATTATGAGCCTGCAGAATCAGAACTTTAAAAAAGAGTTTGATCAAGCAGAATATAGGTCAGTAGTGACAGTTACCAGAAGTGCTTTGCTCTGGGTGAGTGTATACCTTAACATTATTTTGCAGGTAATGATCACCGAGACCCAACAATACTCTTCACAGTCCTTCTAAAAGAACCCTTTAAAGTCTTGGCTAGCAGGTAAAGACTGAAGGAACACTGCAGTGGATGCAGGATTTTTGTCTTGATTTAAATGAAACAGGATGTGGGGCGCCTGGGTGGCTTAGTCGGTTAAGCATCCGACTTTCGCTTAGGTCATGATCTCACGGTTCGTGGGTTCGAGCCCCGCGTCGGGTTCTGTGCTGACTGCCAGCTCAGAGCCTGGAGCCTGTTTCAGTCTGTGACTCCCTCTCTCTCTGACCCTCCCCTGCTCACGCGGTCTCTCTCTCTCTCCTAGAAATAAATAAAACATTAAAAAATTTTAAAAAAATGAAACAGGATGAGAAAGGTGGGCTCTGAGGAAATGATCAAAGACTGCTAAACAGAAATACTGGGATGATGGGATGATGGGAAGAATCATACAGTGAGTGTCAGTCTCTAGACATCTACATCTCATGTAGGAGTTGCCTGCAAAGAATGATAAGCCAATCGGATAATTTAATAGACAGCAAAGGAAGGTTTACTTCAGTATCAGTAGGAACATACCCCTTTGGACAGGTTGTCTTAAAATTTTGGTTTGGCTGGAAAGTGCTGGGTTGATATGACAAAATATATTTGGGTGAAGAACAGAATCAGATTCCAGTTAAGAAGAGGCTTAAAGGAAAACCTGGTAAGTCTTGTCTAACTCTAAACAGTCACGGAAATCAAACTGGGTCTAATGCTGAGTGCTAGTGAAACACACAATGGGTTTCCTTAGTTGATTGTTAACAGCATTTGGGTGTCTGACTCCCCAGATTTTATGTTCTGACAGGATTTTGTTTTTATGATGCACCGGGAGAGTACATGCTTTCTCTTGTCAAAATCTAAACTTTCTACACTGTAAGAAGTTAATAATGCATATTTAAGTGTGTTCTGTGCAGATATTTAGTAAAGGTAAATGTTATTAGGGTAAATTGCACGTTTCTAATTCCAGAAATTTCCTTCAAAAGGAAAAACTATGTGGAGAAACTGAAAGTTTCAAACAGACATAAATCAGCCTTAATCTATATAAATATAAGGATATGGTGGAGTTCATAGAATTTTATCGTTGAGTTCAAAGAATCACCAAAGGGATTCTTTGGGTGTATGCAGCGATGTATGTTAGATTACTGTGCAAAGTATAGAGTTTTTAAAAAATCGCCCTTTATATCATCTTGGAATTCTAAGAATTTTGGTTGTATGTTTGTATTATAGCTTTCAAGAGAAGCATCACTCAGTAATAGAGCACTTCTGGAAATATTTCCCACTATGAAGAATATTATTTTTAAAAAGAAAAGAAAAGAAACAACCCCAAGAACCATCTAACAACGCTAGTAAAGTCCAGAAGCCAACCATTCACACTCAGTTGTAGAATTCTATTTGTTCACCATTTTGCTCAGTTTTGCTGAAAGAAAGAAATTTCCATTTGTACTCAGATTTGGGAAGACGTGACCGACGCCAAATATCCTTCGCTGGTCTGTTCTAGCACTCTTTTAACTTAAATAAATTCAAGAGGCACTTGTGTGGTCTAAAAGATTGTCCAGATGAAACGAGGCTGAAATGTTATGCGAAGGGGGAGGGGAGCGCGTGAATAGCATCAGTGAGGACGGTGACCGAGGGCCGCTCCTGTCCACTGCGTGAACTGTCCTGAAGGGTCAAACTGTTCATCTTCAGCCCCTCTTTCAGTGTGCAATCCTACTTTAAGAGAACAAAAGCTCAAAGCAGGCAGTTATCAAGAAATGGGAGCACAATGATTTAAACTCATCCCTAAGCCTTCGAAAGAAAGGGGGTCGAATCGTGTAGCCAGAGAAAAGTGTAGTAAGGGGAGGGGTGAAAGGGTGGAGATCTTTAGAAAGTCTTTGTTGCCTCTCAGAAGCTTGAACTTTGAGGCGACCCAAAAGCCCTAAAGTTTAGGGTAGGTGTTGCTGTGGGGCCATAGGCTACATCCCATCCACACTTCGACCTCACAAGTGGCCAAAGAGGACAAATGGTCTCCTCCCCAAACTCATGCTGCTGCAGGTGAATGGGGGAGGGGGGTTGGGGGGCTTNCTGCCCAGCGAGCCTGTCCCCCAATTCCCAGTAAATCACCCTGCCTGCAAGGAGAGGGAGCGTCTACACCCTACTAAAAGGGCAGGGTGACGCGCCTGCCAAGGGGATTTTATAGCCTAATGTCCTAATCCCCCGAGGGAGCTCTCAGAAAGGCGGAAAGATGGCGAGAAACAGTTAGCCAATCCCGAACCTCGTTAGCTCTCCACTGGGGGCTACAAACACCGTTTCCAGAGCCCGGGAGACCGGGCTGAGAAAGATTAGCTTTCGTCGCCGAGGACCCCTCGCGTTGCCAGAGTCTGTCATTTGTGCCGACAAGAGCTGGGAGTTAGTGTGAGCTCGGATATTTTGGCGGTCCCCTTCCGGGAAGCCAAGGAAACCCACAGAAGTAACTGTAAAATCATGCCCCATGTTCGTCCTGGACCCTCCCAGGGAATTCTCAGTCTTCCCCGGCTTTCCCCTCGGATCCCGTCCCGGGAGGATTGGGCACCAGCGTAGTCCTGGAGACCTGCAAGCTANGATCCTCGCGCCCAGCCCGCACAAAGTGCCTTAGTCCCTGGAGCCAAATATTCAGGGAACCGATCTTGACGCACGAGGTCATCTTGAAGATGGCGAAATCTGCCCTGCAAGCGCGGGGAGGCTCCCTTTCTTCCGCCCGGCCCCTCACCCTCTCCCCATCAGCTCCGGAAAGGCAGCGCCCTGCAGGCTTCTGTTCACTCCTTAAGCGACCCAAGTGCCCCTCGTCCTTCCCAGGAAGGAGAGAAATCCCTGTTAGAAGATGTTGCCAATCCACGCCAGCTTTCTGATTGTTTTCTTCAGGTAAGAGGAAAAGAACAGCCGGCGCGTGAATGGGGGCCTGGGGACCCACTAGTGAAAGAAGGCTCCCCCACCCTAACCCTCCGTGCCTGCAAAAAGGGACATTGGCGATCCAGGGGAAAGTGCAAGAAAGAGAGCACTAATCGCTGAACCAGGAGACAAACACGATTACCAGCTCCGAGCCTTGAGTCAGAAAGTCTCATAGACTTTAAGATGTTAATCCCCAGCCTAATCCTTCCTTTGGCGTGTAGGAATAGTGCAGCCACAAGAGTTGTTTTGTTATTTATATTGGCGTTTAATAAAACTCAGCCAGTGGTGAATGGGCTGCCCACTCTCCAATGGTAATTAATTCCCTATTTCAGTGACCCAATTGTCCTGGGACAGAGCGTTGGGCCCGTCCCGGTGCCCCGGTCCCCCTTTGTGCGGATACACGGCCCTCGTGCTTCAACAGCTATGGAAACTCATTCTTTTGATGTCATTCAAGGAGTTTTCCTTGGGCATCTTCTAAACTTCAAGGACCCTTTTCTTTCTCCGTTTCATGAAAAGCAGTGCGAGCTTGACCACCTCTGTAGAATTTAATGATTTGGTGAAAGGGCCCTTTGGGTTTGTATAAGGAGTTAGACTGAGAGAAAGGAAATCTGGCAGCCTGCTCCCTCGCCCGGACAGTACCGAACCTGGAAAACACAAAACTTATTCAGAGCGATGGATAAAGATCTGAAAGCTGATTTTCCCCTCTCCTTTCCCCACTAAAGAAAAAAAACACCCCCCCCCCAACTGAATTCTTTACTGGAAATACATGTACTTTTTAAAATTGTTGCTGATATAGATTTTTTTTTTTAAAAAAGGGTGATATTGCAGTAAATAAATTAGAATCGTTTTAGGAGAGAAGTCTCTTTAATCGTATCTTTGGAGCATCTTTGGGGAATAGGGTATCAGTTGACCATTTTAACTCATCCTTTCAACCATCCCTCCTTCCTACGTTCAAAATATACTGAATGAGCACCCAGTGTGTGCCAAGCACTGCACCAACCGCTGGGAACAATGCGACGCACAAGACAGACCCGATTCCTACCCCCGTAAAATTCGAATTCAAGTAAGTAGCCAAGAAAAGAGAGAGTTACAGAAATCAGGAAAACGTGCGTTGCGTGGATAGTAACGCAGTGTTCCTAGTGTCGGGAGAGAGCGAGACGACGTCCTCTCTTCAGAGACCCACAGTGTATTTTAGAACCCCAGTTATTCGGGGTTGACCCTTGTAGCGGATGTATTCCTGCCTTCCTTAACCCCACCACTCCTCGAGCGCCTACTGTGTGCCAGGCGCCGTGCGAGGCGCGCAGTCCGCACCGCGAGCGACCGGACAGCTGCGGCCGGCTCGGCGGTGGGTCGCGTCGGTGCGGTAAGGCCGCGGCCGGGGCTCCAGGCCGGGAGGGGGCGGCCGCGGCGCGGCCGGGCAGGGCTCCCTGCGCGAGGAGCTCTTCTATGTCTTTATACGCACTTCCAAAAAAACTTCGCAAGTCACAGAAACAATACAGAATTCAACTAAGAAAATACAGAGTGAACCATATGGCCTGGGTGGCTCGAGTCGGCTGCATTTTCCTCCAGACAAAGAAGGGATTGAGAGTTGAAGGAAAGGAGAAAAAAACCAACTTTCCGGCTGATGAAGCTGTTGTCTGGAGGCAATGATCCCAAATCTGAAGGCTTTATTCCGGCTCCGACGGAGACGTGATATGTCATATGATTAGCATCTTTCATATTTACAAGAGTGGTATGGGCTGCCAGTCTTGAGAGAAAGGCCAGAGAAAGAAGGGGGCATATGCTGAAATGGATTTTGCATTTGAAAGAGAGAAAGGAGATCGGATAAATACACTTAAACGAGGATTTCGTTTTACTCCTGTTGAGTTCTAATGGATTGTTGATTGAGATTTTAGGGGCCTGGAACCGAGGTGTCAGCAGTAATTTAAAGAAAGCATTCAGTCCCCCAGCGCCTCTTTTCTCCATTTCCCCCTCCCACCCCTCCCACCGTCTCTCATTTACGCCTTCGAGCAGTACCGGGACGGAGAAGGCTTTTAAAACAAAACACAAAACAGGATCTCACGCGAGGGCGATATCCGAGGGAACGCGAGGCTGATGGGTTTGGAGGAGGCTCCCCCTACTGCCGGCCGCACCCCCGGGGTCATGCCGCCTTCCTGTCACACCTAGAGTTAAGCGCAGCGGGTCCGGGAGAGCTGGGAGCGCGGCGAGGTCCTGGCGCCCCCTGGCGGGACTACGGGGAGACTTCGGCGGGGCCCCGGGTCCGCCGGCTGCAAACAGGACTTTGGGCTGTCGGTCGCTTCGCAGTTGCTCCGGTGATACCCTCTGGTGCCTTCACCTGGACTTGTGTTACAGACTCATGGCACCCGGCCGCTTCTCCCCATCAGACTCGACAGCGTCAGTAGTGTGCGCCTTGGAGCCGAAATAAACATACAATACACCTCCCCCAGGGGTTCTGCTGGCAGCCAAGTTTGAGATGAAGGGGGCCTAGGCCCCAAGACTTTTGTTTTGAGGATTTCTCTATTCAACAGCTAGACGTGACGCCAAGATGCAGTAGACTAAGGAAAAGGCTTGGACTCCAGACTGTTAAAAGGACTTCATATGCACTTAACTGAGCATACACGAGATCTGTATAGTATATAATGTGTGTAGATGAATGTTTCTCCTCACACGCAGACAGCCACTTTCCAGACTCCTTCTCAGATTGCTTGTCGTTCCCCTGGTATATGCTTTTCTCTTCTAAATTGATATTTGATACACACTTTAGCTAGATATCATGCCACCGAGAGAGAGAGGGGGGTGTGAGGCACGCAGTGCCAGTTGCCTTAAGTTTCATCCCGTGGATTCAGAGGCTCAAATTCCTATTTCTGCTGCCCATTTTCATCTCTTCCCCACTATAATGTACTTGTCCTTAACTTTGGTCAGGCAAATTGCATTTTCCCGATTCTCAAAGATCATTTAAGGATTTCTACTTTTAGCCTTTCACCTGTGACTCTGTATTTACCCACAGTAGAGTCTAACAATAAATTATAGTGCTGCCACAATAACAAAATGTCATGCAGACTTTAACATATTTTTGGCAGATATTTCATCTTTAAAATCATGATGTAATTCTTAGTGTGCCCCAGTTTGTAGACAATATGTATACCTGAAAGACTGCAGGGAAATATAAACACATACATCCTGGAGAGTAAAATATTCATAGCGGTTTTTTGCTTTTTGTTGTTTTTGTTTGTTTGGGTTTTGGTTTGGATTCGTTTGGGCTTTTTGCCATTGGGTAGTGGTCATTGAAATTTTCTTCTTTGTGTTTGCCAGGTAAATTTGGGGACATTTATAATCAGAAATTATCATTTAAAAGCCAATGACCTTCCGGAGCTCACCCGTGTCTTTTGTAGTCTTTGCCAAAGATTGGAAGTAAATTTCAGATGGGAGACGTCTCAAGTGGGGTGAGTTAGATCATAGAACTCCTTCACGGTTAAAATGAAGAAGTACCCAGACAGATTACTTTGGTTGCTGTGGGCTTCTGTAACTTGAAAACCAACATTTAAAACTTCCTCTTGAACCGCAATGTAAACATTGTTGTGTAGCAAACATTCAGTGCTAATTTCAGTATTTTTGTAAATCACAATTCTTGGGGCTGGACAGAGAAAGGAAATCTCCTTGATGCTATTGTTTTCTATATTCGGGTAAATCACATATAATTTTCCCAAAGAGATGAGATCTCATCAAAGATAGTGTTTTGATGGATAGCTAAAGAAAGATTTTTTTTTCCTATGTCTCAAAGTAATATATCCCCCTTTTAAATAGCACTTGTTAACAAAAAATTCTTTGTTTCTAACCTTTCTTAAATGTACTTCTTCTTGACCTATTCTTAATAGTGATTAAAAACTTTCCTCCTCTTATAGTCTATGCTTGAAATTACAGCATTTAGAACTTCTGTTTTAAAAAATAAGCAGGATCCAGAAATTGTTTAATTCTGAATTTTGCTTTCCAACGCTTTTAGGGTTTTGGCTTTCTCTGTTGACAGAAGCCATGTTTACCCTGAAGGAGACTACTGTGGGCTTCTATTTAACTTTGCGTTTTTATAGCACCAATCACCACACTGAAACTATGTTGTGTTATTGTCTGTGCATGAGGCAGCAGGACTGAGAATAAGAGAAAGGGAAGGATTTGCCAGAGGATAATAGCATTCTTCTCGGCAAATTCTTTTTCTCCAAGGTTTTTTTCTTTTTGAGGATTTGAGAGTTCATTTTCTCTTGAAGGAAGGAAAAGAATGATCTCATAATATTAAGCAGAAAAATCAAGAGATACTTTCTCAAATTTTTTATGGTAAATGTCCAGGAAGAAATTTCTGAAAAAGAAAACTTTTTTAAATTTCCCAGCTGCCTGGAATCTAATATGCCCCTAAAAGTGGGAGGAAAATACAGTTTATTGTTTGCATGAATCTGATGACCTCTTATCCTTATACTTCAAATTATTTGAGCTACACTGGATTTGAGATCAACACTTTCTCAGGAAACAAGTCATTGGAAGGCTTAAAGGAAGTTGTTTTGGGGCTAAGTGCATTGCTCCTTAGAATAAATTGCTGGCTGCTCCCAAAGAATCACATGGTATTTGGTTTTTTCTCTGAATATTCCTTTGGCCCCATGTCTCACAAAATAGGTATAATCAGTGCTTACCTCCTCCCATGGTGATGCTTGGAAACAATTCTTTTGTTCAAAATAAGCTAACTAAGGAGGAGTGTCTATTAAAATACAGTAAAACCTTGGTTTGTCAGCATAAGTTGTTCCAGAAACATGCTGGTAATCCAAAGCACTTGTATATCAAAGCAAATTTCCCCATAAGAAATAATGGAAACTCAGATGATTCATTCCACAACCCCAAAATATTCATATAAAAGGGACTACAATTCTGTAATACAATACAAAATAATAAACAATGCAAAATATAAAGAAAAATCAATTAACCTGCGCTGATCTTTGAAAACCTTCATGGTTTGTGTGAGGGAGACAAGAGAGGGAAGGGTTATTGTGTAGGATGACTTTCACTATACCTAATGGAATCTATTGTCTCAGTGGAATCTTTTTCTTTTCCTGCAACTTTAACAAGGAACCTGTCCAAGGACACTTGCTTTTGCCTCCTTTTGAGGATTTCACTGAAAAGTGACATTGCATTGTCGTTAAACAGATTCATTGCCTGCTACAGTCTTATTCGGGTGGTGCTTTTTTTCTACAAAATTTGGCAGTTTCCCACATTTTACACATCTCCGTAATCTCATCTGAAGTAAGGGGTTCCTCTGCCTTTTTCTCCTTCTCCTCTGCAGACGAGATGCAGATGTAGACTCCATATAAAATCTTGCAATTTCGGCCATTCACATACCTTGTTCATACTTTTTGATATTTCCTTAACTTCCACAGTGATCATCTCCTTCTTCTTATCGCCTTTCTTTTGAACCTTTTTCTGCATGAGGGCCATTATATACACTTGCAAGGGTATTGCCTCCAGTACGGTATTAATAAACTCTTGTCATATACTATATTTAATGTGACTGGCAATAAGGCAGCAGAGGAAAGGGTCTATATCTGCAGGCAGGCTGACCTAGAATGAAGCAAAGCATGCCTAAGCTTACTCTTGTATGGAAAAGCAAAGGACTGTCGATAGGTGCTTGGAAATGACAAAAAATACACTAGTGCCAGTTGTGGGCACCTTCCAACATTCTGAAAAATCACTGATTTCTGTTAAACACCTCAGTCTGAGAGGGAGCATCCAAGCGTGGGAGATGATCACCCACAATCCAGCAGCAAGAGACAGAGAGAGAAAGAGAGAGAGAGAGAGAAGAAGAAGAACCATTGATGTGACATTTGGCATCACTTACCACTTGTATTGCAAGACATCACTTGTTTATCAAGTTAAAACTGATTAGAAATGTCTGCTCATCTTGGGGAACACTTGCAGACCAAGTTACTTGCAATCTAAGGTTTTACTGTAACAGCCTTTTCCTTCCCTCTTACCTGAAAAGCTCAAAGTGCTTTTTCTTCTTCTCATAAAATAGAAATAAAAGCAAACAAGACAGACTTTTAAATCATAAATAAATTAAATATATGCATACAGTCTAATAAGAAGCCAGTAATACATTTCTTGGGTCCAAGCATTTGGCCAAGAAAGAATACCTAGTGAGTTCAATCATAATTTGGCAACTGGAAATTCTAACTTAACATTTAAGGAGAAATAAATCTGTAGAGAACACAGAGTAAATTTAATCATTATAAAAGTCAAGTCAAAATTTGGTTAAGATAGCATTCACAGACATGAGGGTCATTACTAACCATTCACAGACATGAGGGTCATTACTTTTTCCTCCTCTTTCTTTTCATTAATCAATATTGATTACATAATATATGGTTGATAGCTGTGTCAAGGTTGTGTCAGATCAACATCAGTGACCTTGACAAAACTGTCTTCTTTTTTTTTTTTTAAGTTTATCCATTTATTTTGAGAGAGACTGAATGCCAGCCAGCATGACTGGGGGAGGAGCACAGAGAGGGGGAGAGAAAGAATCCAAGCAGGCTCTGTGCTGCCAGTGGAAAGCCCCACATGGGGCTTGATCTCAAGTAGGAACCAAGAGTCAGATGCTTAAGACATGAGACACCCAGATGCCCCAAAACTGTGTTCTAAAGGGATGATTTCTTGTGCAGTTTTTTTTCCACTTAATCTTTCACCATATTTTTGGTTGTAATGAATAGCCAGAGGAGACAGTGTTTTCCAGCTGATACCTGATGAAAACCGAGAAAATAGAAACTACTTTTTTTTAAGTTTATTTATTTAGTTTTTCAAGTTTGTTTTTTATTTATTTTGAAAAAGAGAGAGCAAGTGGGGGAGGAGCAGAAAGAGAGGGAGACAGAATCCCAAGCAGGCTCTGCACTATCAGTGGTACTGATACCAGGACTCGAACTCATGAACCATGAAATCAGGACCTGAGCTGAAATCGAGTTGGACCTTAACCAATAAGTCCCTCTGGGGCCCCTATTTATTTATTTTGAGGGAGAGAGTACAAGAGAGTGGGAGAAGGGCAGAGAGAATCCCAAGCAGAGTCTGTGCTGCCAGCACAGAGCTTGATGTAGGGTTTGAGCCCACAAACCATGAAATCATGACTTGAGCTAAAATCAAGAGTACGACACTTAAGCAACTGAGCCACCCAGGTGCCCCAGTTTTTAAGTTTATTTATTTTGAGAGAGAAAGAGAATGAGACCAAGGTCACATATTAAGTAAAGCCCAGGATCTTGGTCACAGACTAGATCTGCACACTGTATACCCAGACTTGAGGACTCTAAGCCTATGAGAAATGCAAAGAAATATTTGAAACAATAATGACTGAAATTTCCCCCCAAAATAATACCAAACACCAAATCACAGATCCAAGAGCCTCAGAGAACACCTAGCAGGATAAATGCCTCATCCTCCCCAACCCCTCCAAAAATCACCTAGGCTCTATCATTTTCAAATTACAGAAAATCAAAGATAAAGAAAATATACTAAAAGAAGCTGGGTCAGGGCAGGGAGGAACACCTTACTTGTAGCGGGACAAAGATAACAATTACAGGTGACTTCTCCTCAGAAACCATGTAAGCAAGAAGACGGTGGAGTGAAATATTTAAAGTGTTGAGACAAAAACAAAACAAAACAAAAACACACAACCCACCTTAAATTCTGTACCCTGAGAAATTATCCTTCAAAAGTGAAGGTGAAAAAAAGACTTTCTCAGGAATTCAAAAATTAAGGGCATTTTTTTTGCCAGTAGATTTGCCTTGTCAGAAATGTTAAAATAAGTTCTTTTGAAAGAAGGAAAATGATATAGTTCAGAAATTCATATCTACCTAAAGAAGAAGAACATCAAGTAAAGAATAAATGAGAGTAAAATGAACCCTTTATTGTTCTTATTTTTAATTGATCTAACAGAAAACAATTTGTTCAAACTAGTAATAGCAACAGTGTATTCAGTTATGTATACTTATGTGTATATGTATGCTTATGTCTGCTTATTATATAAGTGAAATGAATAAAAGCAAAGATACAAGGAATGGAAGAAAGGAGTTAGGTTTATTTTGTTATTATAAGGTACTCATGCTACCTGTGAAGTGGTATAATGTTTTTTGAAAATGGATCTGGATTAGTCATAAATATATATTGCAAACTCTAGGCAATCACTAAAAGCAGTAAAAACAAAAACAAAAACAGAAGTATAACTAACATACTAAGGAGGAAAAGAAAATGTAATCATATAAAATGTTCAACTGAAACCATAAAAGGTAGAAAAAGACAAGAAGACAAAAACAGGAATAAAGATCAAGGACAACAACAATAATGATAATGGGAATTATTAATCCAACTATATCAATAATCATGCTTTGAATGTCAACACTCTAAATGCCCCAATTAAAAAACAGAGTTTGTCAGAATTGTTCACAAAACAACACAACTATATGTTGTTTCCTGGAAAACCACTCTGACTATAGACAAATATAAATTAAATATAAGTGCAAGGAGAGAAATACACCATCCTAACAACTAATCAAAAGAAGTGGCATAGCTATATTAATTTCAGACAAAACAGAGTTCAAAGTAATGAGAGTTGCCAGGAATAAAGAAGGGTATTACATAATGATAAAGGAATCATTTTTCCAAAAGACATAACAATCCTTAATATATATGCACTTAAGAACAGAGCATCAACTTAAGGGAGGCAAAAACTGATAGAATTGTAAGGAGAAATAGATAAATCCACTAATATAATTAGAGACTTCAACACCCCTCTCAGGAATGAACAATCCAACAAGTAGAAAATCAGTAAGGACATAGTTGAGTTCAACAACACCATCAATGAACTGGATATAATTGACATCTCTAGACCACCTCATTCAACAATAGCAGAATACACATTTGTCTCATACATGGAACATTTACCACATGTACCAAGCTGGAACATATTATGGACCATAAAACACCATAACACATTTAAAAGTATAGAAATCATACAATATTTGCTTTCAGACCACAATGGAATTACACTAGAAATCAATAACAGAAAGATAAGTACAGAATTCCAAAGTATATGGACACTAAACAACACATTTCTTTTTTAAAAAGTATATTTATTTATTTATTTTGAGAGAGAGAGAGAGAGTGAGGGAGGGTCAGAGAGAGAACTTTAAGCAGGCTTCCTTCTCATTGTGGAGCCCAAAGCGGGGTGTGAGCCTATGGAAATGGACCAATTCCTTGAAAGATACAATCAGCCAAAACTCATAGAAGAAAAACAATCTGCAAAGGCCTATATTTTTTAGAGAAATTTTAGCAATAACTAATAACCTTCCAAAACAGAAAGTATCAGACCCCCAATGGGTTAACTGGTGGATTCTACCAAACATTTAAAGAAGAAATTATACCAAATTATGCCAATTCCCTGCAATCTCTTTCCAGAGGATAGAAGCAGAGGGGATACTTCCTAACTCATTGTTTTGTTTTGTTTTGAGGCCAGCATTACCCCTAATATCCAAACCAGTCAGACATAACAAGAGAACTATAGAGAACTATAGAACAGTTATCTCTCATGAACATAGATGCAAAGATCCTCAACAAATTATGAGCAAATGAAATCCAAAAAAGCACAAAAAGAATTATATACCACAACCAAGTGGGATTTATATATAATTCACCACATCAAAAACTGGGAAAGAAAAATCACATGATCATCCTTATAGACATGGAAAAGGCATTTGGCAAAATCCAATACCTATTCATGATAAAAAGTCTCAGTAAATTAGGAATAGAGGGGAACTTTCTCAACTTGATAAAGCTTAGCTTCAAAAAACCTACAGCGAATACCATACATAATGGTGAGGAACTCAAAGGCTTCCCACAAAGAACAGGCATAAGGCAGGATGTCCCCTCTCACCCCTGCTTTTTGACATCCTACTAGAAGTCCTTGGTAATGCAATAGGCAAGAATAGGAAATAAAAGACAAAGAGATTAGGAAAGAAAATACAAAAATGTCTTTCTTCGTAGATGATTTAACTGATCTCTGTAGAAAAGAGTCCACAAAAAAAATCTCCTGAAACTAATGAGCAATTATCGCATGGGTGCCAGTTACAAGGTTAATAAACAGATGCTAATTGTTTTCCTATATGTTGACAATGAACAAGTGGAATTTGGAATTGAAAACACAATACTATTTATATTAGCACCTGATTGAATGAAATACTTAGGTACAAATCTATTAAAATATAAGATCTATTTGAGGAAAATTACAAAGCCCTGAAGAACAAAATTGAAGAAGAACTAAATAAATAGGTTTCCATCCTCATGCACAGGAAGACTCAATATTGTCAAGATATCAGTTCTTCCCATTTCCACCTGTCAATCCAATGTAATCCCAATCAAAATCCCAGCAGGGGCGCCTGGGTGGCTTAGTCGGTTGAGCGTCCGACTTTCACTTAAGCCATGATCTCGCAGTTCATGGGTTCGAGCCCAGCGTCGGGCTCTGTGCTGACTGCCAGCTCAGAGCCTGGAGCCTATTTCAGAGTCTCTATCTCCCTCTCTCTCTGAGCCTCCCCTGCTCACACTGTCTCTCTCTCTCTCCTAGAAATAAATAAAACATTAAAAAAAAAATCCCAGCAGACTATTTTATGGATATTGACAAACTGATTCCAAAGTTTCTGTGGCAAGACAAGAGACCCAGAACAGCCAACACAATATTGAAGGACAAGAACAAGATTGAAAGATTGATGCTATCAACTTCAAGACTTACTATAAAGTTTTAGTAATCAAGACAGCGTGGTATTGGTAAAAGAACAGACAATAGAATATAATAGAGTCTAGAAATAGACCCCTATAAATATATTCTACTGATATTTGACAAAGGAGGAAAAGCAATAAAATGGATCAAAGGATAGTCTCTTCAACAAATGATACTGAAACATACACATGACATACACTTGCAAAAAAATGAATCTAGACACAGACTTTACACTCTTCACAAAATCCACCCAATGTATCATAGATCTAAATGTGAAATGCAAAACTATAAAACTCCTAGAAAATAACTAGGAGAAAAGCGAGACTACTTTAGGTATGGTGATGCCTTTTTTGATACAACACCAAGGGCATGATCCATAAAAGAAATAAATGATAAGCTGTGCTTCATTAAAACTTTGGCACCCACAAAAAGAAAATATCAAGAGAATCAGAAGACAAGCCACAGACTGGGAGAAAATATTTGCAAAAGACACATCTAATGAAGGATTATTATCCAAAATGTATGAAGATCTTAACACCTCACCAAAGATACAGATGACGAATAAGCATATGAAAAGATGCTCTGCACCATATGTCATCAGGGGAATGTGAGTTAAAACAATGAGAATACTACACATCTATAAAATGGCCTGATTTAGAACACCAAAAACACCAAATGCTGGTGAGGATATGGAGTGATAGGAACTCTCTCATTCATTGCTGATGGGAACACAAACTAGTACAGCCACTTTGGAAGATAGTTTGGCAGTTTCTTATGTATAAACCAAATATACTCTTATCATATGATCCAGCAATAACACTGCTGGGTATTTACCGAAAGGAGTTGAAAGCTTATATCCAAACAAAAAACTAAATATGGATGTTTATAGAAGCTTTATTCATAATGCCAAAACTTGGAGGTAACCAAGATGTCATTCAGTAGGTAAATAGATAAATGAATTGTGGTACATCCGGACAAAGGAATATTATTAATGCTAAAAAGAAATGAGTTATCAAGCCATGAAAAGACATGGAGAAACCTTAAATGCATATTACTAAGTGAAAGAAGCCAATATGAAAAGTATGTAATTGGGAGCAGCTGGGTGGCTCAGTCAGTTGAATGTCTGACTTCAACTCAGGTCATGATCTCGTGATTCATGAGTTCGAGCCTCACATCGGGCTAACTGCTGTCAGCTTGTCAGAGTAGAGCCTGCTGCAGATCCTCTGTCCCCCTCTCTGCCCCTCTCCTGCTTACGCTCCCTCCCAAATATTTTTTTAAAAAAGAAAAGTACATAATTTTATAGGTCTAACTATATGACACTTTGGAAAAGGCAAAACTATAAAAAGATCAGTGGTTTCCAGGAGTGGGCAGAACACAGAGGCAACAAGAATATACTGTGTGATATTATAATGATGGATATGTGTCATTATACATTTGTCTAAGTCCGCAGAATTAGAACGTACAACACCAAAAAGAAACCCTACGGTAAACTATAAACTTTGGGTGATTATATGTCAGTGTAAGGTCATCCTTGGTAAAAAAAAAAAAAAAAAAAAAAAAAAAAAAAAAAAAAAAGAAAGAAAAAAAGAAAAAAAAGTACATTCTGGTGAGTGAGGTTGACAATGGGGGAGGCCTCACGTGTGGGGGCAGGCAGTCCCGTGTGGGAGGAATCTCTGTGCCCCCTTCTTGATTTTATTGTAAACCTAACTGCTCCACTAAAAAAGTCCTTCAGAACAACAAAAGATAAATTCTAAGGAATCTCCTCCCTAAGTGGAGAAAAAAAAGTCAAAAATATAGACAACACTAAGGATAAAGTATTTAGAAGATCAGTCCAGGAGTCCATCATCTAACCAGCTGGGGTTACAGAGAAATTGCAGGAGATGAAATTATCTCAGAAGTGAAGGACTGGTGAACAGGTTTAAAACAACTACAGTTTGTTCATACAATAAAATATTCCTCAGAATTAAAAGGGATGAAATGCTGATACACAGAGTAACGTGGATATACCTCAAAAACATGTTGAGTAAAAAGACTTGAAAAAGTAGATACTGTATGGGTCAATTTATATGAAGTTTTAAGGCAGGCAAATATAATCTACAATGACAGACTGGATTAGTGGTAACCTTGGGTGGAGGAGGGATTTACTTCATGGGGATTTTTGTGTGTTAGAAAATTCATTCTGGTGGAAGAGTAACTGGAGACAATGAGTTGAAGGGCTTATTAGGGGCATGAACTTCTGGGCATATGAGATCTTTGAGATCAGCCATCATAAATATTTTGTAGCACCCATCTGCACATTAGTGTAACTTTCTCAAGAGCACCCAGCAGCTCAGGTGTGAGAAATGGAAAAGGATGTTTGGACTTATCCATGGTTAGAGTTTTATCACCTGGAAAAACCTGCAGTGAAGAGTCAATGTACCAAGGCAGTTGAGCGTTATTAACACAATGGTGTCTGGGCAGACAGGAAAAGATCAAAGGAGGTGATAGATTGGCAGAAGAGCAAGGAGTCAGGAGATGAGAGATCATGATGAAGCCAGGGAATACATGTTGGGGAAGCGAGGGAGAGGCTGTGGTCAGTGGCATGTTGGAGTAATTTAGGCTGATGATGAATATCAGGCGATTTTTTAAAAAAATGAACTTGAAGATAATACAGTTCAGTAAGAAACAAAAGCAATGTGTAAGAAAGTGTGTATACAGACTACCATCAGAGGGCAATGTCACTGATATTTATTGTATGTTAGTAAAATATTTCTGGAAAGAAATTTAAGAACCTTTAATATTGGTTGACTTTTGGGAAGAAACCTGGGTAGCTGGGGGACACAAGAAGGAGGTAGACTTTTCACTCTATTCCCTCTTGTTCCTCTTGACTATTGAATCATGTGTGTTATTACCTACACAAAAATATATAAATAAGCACAGACAAAAAGAAGGGAAAAGAAACATGATATAATGAATAAAAATAGAATATAAAGTGAGGTATTCGTGCTTGAACTATATAAATTAGGAATATAGATGGACAAATACTAGAAGGTAAGATAAATTCAATTTGATTTGTTTAAAACATAAAATAAAATGTTTAAAAAGAAGAAAGGAAAACACATGACCTGGACATTTTAGATTTTATGTTATTCAATAGTTAAACACTGAGAACCTATTGTGGTACTGATCCCAAATTAGAAATGCAGAATACAGTTTTGAAGAGCTATTGGCACTAACGTTATGAATATAGCATCCTTTCCAATATGTTCTTTGTTCTTAGTCCCTTGTATTCAGTCAGCTTGCTTACATAGTTGCCTGATACATGAAAGCAAATCTCACACAACAATGTCTAGACTCAGCAATTCCCCCTGAAATGCTGTTCATTACACTTTGTCTGATGCCCTGATTCTGCACTCATGTGATGTCTCCATGTGGAAGGTCGTCATTATCCATTCAAAACACTGGACACGGTCTGTGATACATGAGAAGAGTCAGACTACTTGGAGATGTCATCTGGTTACACACACACACACACACACACACACACACACACACACACATTTGTGAGACTTGGTACCTTTTCATACCTCAAGAATTTGTCAACCATGCATATTCTCCACCAGTTACCTCCCTCCATGCACATCCAGCTCTCCTCTACTTCTCGTTGCCTTACCTGGTCTTCAGAGATCTGGCCTCTGCCTCACACCCTAAAACCCGACAGTGACTCTAGGGGTAAGGAACCTGAGAACGTAGGTAACAATGTATCTGAGCTCCCAACATCATCATGCCATGGTGGTTCTTGGCTTATTTAGAAGTAGACACGTGAAAAGAATGGTCAAAGAAGCCTGATATTCTTACCCCAAGAATTCTGTCAAGTTTCTCTATCAGGAAGAGCTTTAGCTTGCCCCACATAGGCACAGGGTGGTATGTAACTAATTCACCTGTACTCAGTGCCTGGGTTGACAAATAAGACAGGCTGCACACACGTGTTCCAGAATGCTGAACCAGCCTGCTCTCCATTGAATATGGGGCCAGCTACAGAGTAGATAGATGCTCAATGAATGCACTGACTTCAACTGAACCAAAGAATAGTTTCTATTCCCCAAACCCATGAATCCATTATAATTCAGCCAATAAAATACATGTACTCAAAGTTTTTGTTTTAAAAGAGGTACTCTAGGGGTGCCTGGGTGGTTTGGTTGGTTAAGTGTCCAACTCTTGCTTTCAGCTCAGGTCATGATCTTGGAGTTCATGAGATGGAGCCCTGCATCAGGCTCTGCACTGACAGCATGGAGCCTACTTGGGATTCTTTCTCTCTGTGTCTCCTCCGCTCTCTCTCTCTCTCTCTCAAAATAAATAAATAAACTTTAAAAAAAGAATAGGGAAGAAAATCAATAATAAAGAGACTAAATAAAACAGAACAGTTAAAAATATCAACCTAACTAGTATTTCAGGATGAAAAGAACTCGGGCTTGCAGAGATATTTGTATTGTATTTTTCCTTTATTTTATCATCAAATCCTCCTAATATAAACCAAAAACATAACTTGAGCTAAACACATTTCACTCATGACTAATTATGAAGCAGGCATTTCAAGTCAGCATTAAGCTAATGTTTTCAGAACAATTATTTAATTTTCAAGATCCAATATCTGTCGAGTAAATCACCAATTTCCATTTCATTCTTATTTAATATAAAAAAAATCTAATTAGTAGAAAGCTATTTCACAGCTGTCTTTAAATTAAACCATAGTCAAGAGCATGCTGCGTTTCAGGTTTGCATTGGCATGGCCAAATCAAACACTCTTTTTGTTCCAATATTAAAGAACAATACCAAAAGTTACATTTTATTGTGAAGATTTAAGCTAGGCTTCATAATCTCAGATTTTATCTTGTGATTTTTCACAAGTGACTCAAATATTGAAATGTATATTTCTTTTTTTTAAATGTTTTATTTATTTTTGAGACAGAGAGAGACAGAGCATGAATGAGGGAGGGGCAGAGAGAAGGGGGGACACAGAATCTGAAGCAGGCTCCAGGCCCTGAACTGTCAGCAAAGAGCCCAACGTGGGGCTTGAACTCACAAACTGTGAGATCATGACCTGAGCCGAAGTTGGATGCTTAACCAACTGAGCCACCCAGGAACCCCTGAAATGTATATTTCTAAGGACAGGTTTGTCAACAGAGTATGAAACATATATTCTTTTCATGCCAACTTTTGAAAAAAGAATTTTAAGAATCACCTGCTCAGCTATTAAACTTCTTTGTTGGTAATCAGTTTTTCTTGCATTAAATAGCAAAGTGGATCCTAATAGCAAATGTACACCTTCAAAGAGAAATCAACAATCTCACTTCTCCACAGTTTGCATGAATGCTTAAATGTGCAATTGCTGTTATAATCAGTAACATATTTGGGACAAGGCTTGGAGGTTTATAAAGCAAGCTTTGTTTGTTCAGAGGCTTTATTTGTTCTCAAACAGAAAAGAATAGGTTTATAGAGGTAGACTGGTCATTTTTTATTGTAAAATAATTCAAGTAAGCTGTTTTCTTCATCTTTAAAATGAGTATTTACTGACCCTGCTCAGTTTTAACTGATAAAGACAAACACTTCATTGCTATTAATTATAATAATAAAAATAGCCCTTGCTATTTTTCCATATAGAATAAGTAAATGTTCCTTTGTTAATATTTAAATCATACCACAAATGGGTTAACTTATTTACATATATACATGTTAGCCACGATTATCTCTGGGTAGTGGATTCCTAGGTGCTTTTTGTTTTCTATTGTATACTCTGCTGTATTTTACAAATTTTCTACAAAGATAATATATTCTTTTCATAATAATAAAATTTGGGGGGGTGCCTGGGTGGCTCAGTCGGTTGAGAGTCAGACTTTTGAGTCTGGCTTAGGTCATGAGCTCATGGTCTTGGGATCGAAACCCACATTGGGCTCCATGTTATCTGCTTGGGATTTTCTCTCTCTCCCTCTCCCTCTGCCCCTCCTCCGCTCATGCGTGCATGAGCACACACACTCTCTCAAAATAAATAAATAAACGTTTTTTAAAAATTTAGTTAGGAGTGACATCAGCAAGATGACATAGGTTGTCCCTGACTTTGCCCCCTGCCCCCTACAAGAACGACAACCATTCAAGACTAAGACACTACAGAATCTTAGAACACAAATATGAGGCTGAAACCTCCCACATCAGAGACAGACTACATTAAAAGGGTAAGAAGTGACTACATGTTGGCCACATTGCCCTTCCCCCGAGATAGCATAGCACCAGTTGGCGAGGTCTCCCCTGAGCCTCTGGATCTTCCAGTGAGAAAAGAGACCCAAGAGGAATAGTCAGTCATCCCCAGCACTGGGTCACTTTAAGGAAGCCCCTACTCTGATCTCAGTCCCTGGGGACTGTCGGGGGATCTGCAGGGAATCTGAGTGGGACAAAGGAGGCAGGGGCTTACAACAACCAGGACAGTGAGACTGAGTTCACACCTCAGTGCCCAAGAAGTAATCCCAACCAGGGGTTTTGCTTACCTGCAAAACTCTGACCATGGAACTCAGCAGGTTACAGATCTGCCTGATTTAGTTCCTCAAATGAATTCTGCCGGTCCTAAAGCCTGGCTTGCCCCAGGCACAGCCAAGGACCTGAATCAGAGCTCCACCTACTGTGGAGTGTCTTATGGCACCTTCTGACCAGAAGGTCTGGCATCCGCATCCAGCACTCCTGGAATCCGTATCCAGCATCAGCAGTAGAGCAGAGAAGCGGGTAGGCAGAGCTGACTGTCCCCAGAACAAAGCCAGTCCTGGGAGTGGAGTGTTCCCATGGTACACACAACCAGAGGGGTTAATTCAGATCCCAGGCTGAAGGTAACTTCTGGCTCCTCCCAATGAAATTTCAGAGTAGCCTGAAGTAGCCTCTCCCCTTCCCACCCAGCAAAGAGGCTTCAACATAGCCCCATCCCTGTGAACAGTGGCTTTCGGCCCCATCTACCAGAAGCGCTGGTGACAACTTCTGGAAACCGTGTGGCCCAGCAGCACTCAAACCGAGAGGTAGACATCAGAGCCAAGAGTTTAACAAGCCAAGTCAATGGTCCTGTTCAGCCAGGGAACTTGGTATGTGGGCTGGTTTGAGTTAAGACAACAAAGAGCTTTAGCAGTGTTAAAGATGGTTCTCCCACTGCATTTGAGAATCGAATTCATAGCCCCACTCATTGAATAGAGCCTTTAGCACGTCTGACCACAGAACCTAATACACAGGAAGCTACACAGTCCATTCAACAGCACAGCTTACTGTGGCACTGGAACAGAGAGCACAGCCCAGGCTCCCCCCCACCCCCCACCACCCCCAGAGAACCAGGGGCCTCACCTGACCAGGGAATTCAGTGTACGGTCTGGCCTGATTTGGGCCGCTAAACAATGAGCCGTACGTATGGGCCCTGGATCCTACCCTGCTGCCCTGCAGGCAACCCAGGGACCATCCTGTAGCCTCGCTTGGGTAGGGGGCCAAGCCAGCAGTTCTATCCACTGTCCTCTACCAGTGGCACAACCCCCCACCCAATCCTCAGAAGTCGGACACTTACCTCACCCTAAAACAGACAATAGCATGCCTCACCTGCCCAAGGACAGTACCAAGAAATCCAAACTGAGCAGATTGGTAAAGAACTGTCTCTGCGAAAGCAAATCTGTAAAGACTGGAAGGAGAGTCTGATTACTCAAATGTACAGATACCAACATAAAGAGTCAAGGATCATGAAAAATCAGGTAAATATGATATCACCAAAGAAAACTAACACAGGTTCAATAATTGACCCTAAAGAAATGGGAATCTACAAATTATCAAAGAATTTAGAATAAGCCTCTTAAAGAAGTTTAGTGAACTACAAGAAAGCACAAATAAATGGAATTAGGAAAACAATACATGAAAAAAACACACACAAGAAGTTTGACAAGGAAATAGCAATCATCGAACAAATTGATAAAGACATAACCCCCTTTTTAAAACTAGGATTGTAAGTGAATTATGTACTGCTATTACCATGTTGCAGAATCTAACTATGACTATATATTTACCATTATTGGTGAGATTTATGCCATCTGTGTTTATGATGTTAATTAGCATTCTTTTACTTTTGCTCAAAGAACTCCGTTTGGAGGGAGGTCTGGTAGTAATGAACCCCCTTGGTTCTTGTTTGTTCAGGAAACTCTTTATCCCTTTGTTTCTGAAGGACTTTACTGGTGATAGAATTCTTGGTTGACAGTTATTTTCTTTTGGATTTTAAATATGTCATCTCATTCTCTCCTGGCCTGAAGAGTTTCTACTGAGAAACTGGTCAATAGTCTTATGGAGGTTCCCTGGTGTATAACTTACTTCTCTCTTTTCTCTTGATGCTTTTAAAATTGTCGTTGACTTTTGACAACTTAATTACAGTGTGTCGCAGTGTAGCCCTTTTTGTGTGAGACCTACTTGGGATCCTTTCTTTTAGGTCTCATGGATCTGAATGTCCATTTCTCTCCTCATGTTCTCTGCTTTAAATATAGTTTCTGTCCTTTTCTCTTTCTCTTCTTCTGGAACCCATAATGTGAATATTGTTTCTTTTCATTGTGTCTCATAATTCCCATAGGCTTTCTTCACTTTTTTTTTTTTTAGTTTTTGCTCCTCTAGATAATTTTCAATATCCCTTTCAATGTCCTTCAGGTCACAAATTCTTTCTTCTGCATGGCAAAGTCTACATTTGAAGATCTCTATTGAATTCTTCAGTTGTATTTCTTTGTTTTTTTGTTTTAGATGGTGCCTATTTCCTTGCTGAACTTCTTGTTTTGTTCATGCATTGTTTTCCTAACTTAAATGCACACTAAAAGGATCATTCACCATGATCAAGTGGGATTTATTCCTGGAATGCAAGGATAGTTCAATGTGTACAAATCAATGTGATACACTGCAACAAAACAACAACAAAAAAGAATCATCAAAATCTCAATAGATACAGAAAAGTCACTTGACAGTATTTGATATCCATTCACAATAAACTCTCAACAAATTAGGCAGAGAGGAACAAATCTCAACATTATAAGGGCTATATATGACAGGCCCACAGCTAATATCATATTCAATAATAAAAATGTGAAAGTTTTTCCTCTAAGATCAGGTAAAAAAATGGGCAAAAGACCTAAGTAGACATTTCTCCAAAGAAGATATATGAAAGGCCAGCAGGTATGTGAAAAGATGTTCAACACCACTAGTCATTAGGGAAATGCAAAATAAAACCACAATGAGGTATCTATTACCTCATGCCTGTTAGACTAGCCATCATCAAAAAGATGAGACAACTGCCAGCGTAAATGTGGAGAAAAGAGAACCCTTGTGCATGCTGGTAAGATTGTAACTTGGTATAGCCACTTGGAAATAGTATGGAGTTTCCTCAAAAAAAAAAAAAAAAATTAAAATAGAACTACCATATGATCCAGCAATTATAATTCTGGAGATATATCCAAAGGAAATGAAAACTCTAACTCAAAAAGGTATCTACACCCCCATGTTCATAGCAGTATTATTTACAATAGCTTAGACATAGAAACAACCTAAGTGTCCATCGATGGATGAATGGATAAAGAAGTTAACCTGGCTGGCTCAGTCAGTGGTGCATAGGACTCTTGATCTGAGGGTCATGAATTCAAGCCCCACAAAGGGTGCAAAGCTTACTTAAAAAAAACCCCAGAAGATGTGATATATATCATATATAAATATGAATATATATCATATATGAATATAACACCCATATATGAATATTATTTAGCCACAAAAAACAAGAAAATCCTACCATTTATGACAACATGGATGGACCTTGAAGGCATAATGTTAAAGTAAGTCCGAGAAAGACAAATACGTATGATCTTACTTATATGTGGCATATTAAAAACAAAAAAACCCAAACTTCTAGAAAAAGAGATCAGACTTGTGGTTGCTAGAAGTGGAGGGTAGACAAAGGGGTAGTTGGAGAAAGGTGATCAAAAGTTTGCCACTTACATGATAAATAAGTACTCGGGATGTAATGGACAACAGGATGACTATCGCTAACTCTGCTGTACGATATACAGGAAAGTTGTTAAGACAAAAAAACCTAAGAATTTTCATCACAAGGAAATTTTTTCCTTCCTTTTTATTGTAACTATATGAGAAGATGGGCGTTAGCTGAACCTACTGTGGTAATCATTTCATGATACATGGAAAGAGAACCATCATGCTGTGTGCCTTAAACTTATGCGGTGATGTATGTCAATTATTTCTCAATAAAACTGATGGAAAAGAGTAATACACATAAGTGAATTACAGTTATTTTTACAATGGAATATCAAACAGGAATATTAAAAACTACCAATATTCAAAACAATGTGAATGAATCTCATGAGAATATTTAACCAATCACATGTAGAAGCATAATATGATTCCATATCTACAAAGTCCAAAAGCCTGCACATGATAACACGCATTACAAACCTATGTTTCTAAAAGTTATGATACTGGTTACCCTGAGGGTGAAAGTATAGTAGCAGTGAGAGGACACAAAGGGGCTTCCACGATATTAGTTATGTTCCAACCGTGATCTGAGTGCTGATTACAAAGATTTTACTTTATGAAAATTCACTTAGCTGTATACTTGTAATTTGTACACTTTTCTATACATGTGTATTAAAAAGAATTCAAAATAAAAAATTTATATCCATTATATATTTTATATACTAATAACTACCATGTGAATAAATGCATAGGAAGAAGACTAGAAGGAAATGAGCCAAAGGTAGTCTTTCACCCATTCATTTGTTCATTCAACCAATGGCTACTTATTGAGCACCTACAATACCAGGTATGGTGCTGGGTGCTGGCCAA
Organism: Crocuta crocuta; assembly: GCF_008692635.1. Lineage (NCBI taxonomy): Eukaryota > Metazoa > Chordata > Mammalia > Carnivora > Hyaenidae > Crocuta > Crocuta crocuta. Next base: position 1,946,907 of record NW_027528617.1, read on the forward strand.
GGCCATGTACTGACCACTGCTATCTCCAGGAGTGAATTTTTAATATTTTTCTTCTTCTTTTTATATTTCTAAAAAGTTATTGTGAATATGTTTTTACTTGTAACAGGGCATTAAATATATTTATTTTTTAAAGATTCTGATAGAGCTGTAGTTCAGAAAGGGTTATATTGATACAACTGTGTAGCCATGTTCTAATAGATGAGTTTTTGAGATATTTACTTATTTTTTAAGTAACATTGGTATTTTCCATGCCCTTTGTAAAACTTATTCCTTTAGCAAAAAGAAACCATAAATTTTAGAAAAAATATATTTTTATTAGTAAGATTTTATATTACCTTCAACATCTGCCTATCTGAATATAACTGTATATTTTTTCGAAGAACAAATTTTTATATGTAGTTAATTTAATGTTATATACATATTATAAAGCTTTATCAATAACAATGTTTTAGGGTAATAAAAATATAATAAAAAATATATAGTGTAAAGTGAATTTGAATTTATATAAATACAAATGATCTATGCCATGACTTTTTGTGAATGAGGTTTATCTTTTTCACTCTTTTTCTTCTGTTTTTCTTCTGCTTGTTTTTCAAAATAATCTTTAAGAAGACGGTTCAGCTGTGGTTCATACTGGCTTGCATGTTGTAATCCATCTTCCCTTCCTTAGAAAGAGATAAAACGTGAGACAACGATATTTCAGTCATCTCACACAGTGGCAAATTCAGAGCTAGTCCTACCTGAACCACTCCAAGCGCTAACTCAAGAGTCATTTTTAATTCAAAACACTTGAATTAAACATGTTTTTATTTTACCTTCACAGTGTTGGATCACATGTCCCCAGAGTCGATTCTTCCTCAAACAGGCTAAATTTCCCACAATCAATAAATGCCTCCTTCCTCTGGTCAATGCAACGTTCATTCTTTTTTCTGAATCAATAAATCCTACTTGTCTTGTCCTTACACAGGAAAGAATAATGATCTCCTTTTCAGCTCCCTGAAAAGCATCTACTGTGGATACCTGCACAGCTTTAATATCAGGATGATCAAAGTCCAAGGCATTGAGTGCATGACAAAGCTGTGGAGGAAAGAAGAGACCATACAGGGAAGGGACCATGAAGAACTTAAGCCCTGAACCTATTCACAGAAACTAGCAGTGGATAATTTTCATTTCTTTTAATGATTCACACAGATTTGGTAGTTTCTAAAATGATTCATAAATAACTAAATGACAATATAAATTAGGAAACCAAATCAAAAGTGATGATTTATCTATTGCTGGGGAATTCATACTAATTCAGAGTTGATAGATTAATAATAAAACAGATGGAAAATTTTTTTTAAAAAAGAAAAATGTAAAAACTAGTTAGAAGTAAATGGGTTCTGTGTACATTAATATCTGCTATCAATTTTGGATTTATTAATAAAATGAAATAATAATGAAAGAACATTTTGAAAAACAAAGATTGAATCCCATCTGGCCCAAAACACAAAGCATACACTGTATTTTCTTCCCTCTAATTTGTTTATTTGCATTTTTGCCCTAACAGCTGTAAACTGAATTTAATTAGACCTTGTTAGGTTTACATTTAATTATACAGAAAAAAAGCCAGACCACACAAAAATTAAAACTTTTAAAAATGTTACACTCCTGAAAATTTTTTAAGTACCAAACCCAACTACAATAAATGTGATTATCAAATAGTGTAACAAAAAGTTATAATATTTAAGTATCAATATGTAACACAAACCTTGTACATCTGGGATTTGTATAATGTTATCACCCCAATCACTGAGCCTGCGATCCCACTTGCAATCAGTGATTGAATCAGCTTGAGTGTAAAAGCAGCTTCTGCCACATTATGAAAGCTGTTATCTCTTTCAATCTGGAATACGAAACAGAGCCTAAATTATATTTCCCAGAAAGGCTACGGAAAACCAAGAAAACCATATAAACAACAACAATAAAATTAAACCCGGAAACTAAACCATGTTGAGTCTCATTAATGTCATTTACCTGTTCCAGTCCTTTAACGTTATAGAAACACAGAGTTGGGAGCCATTCCAATAAAGGGCTCCTCTCAGTTTCTGAAATGCCATTCATGAGGTTTCCTTCATAAAACAGGTCATTAGAGATAGCACTGATTGCAGGGTGACAACGGTACTGGGTCCTCAACAGAACTGGCTTATGACCCTAAGAAATTTAAATGCAGAAAAAAAATTAAAGCATTTTTTTTCCTTAGGGGGAAAAAAGATAGTATTTAAAAATTTTTAAACATCAACATATTGAACATTTGTGCAATTGTGCTCTTAGTAAATGAATTACAACCATAAAGAATAGACTATAAATAAAAAAATTTAATTACTAAAAATATCTTCATGGTAACTTACTATTATACCACAAAATTATAAAGAAGAAAGCATATCAAATCTTAGACTTACTATCTAGTAAGTTTGGCACCTAACATTATGGCTTCATAATGTATGTGGAGTGGCCTGACACTAGATTGAAAAGGAATCTTTAAAAAAAATATCTTAGAGGGGCAAGTGGGTGGCTCAGTCAGTTAACCGTCTGACTTCAGCACAGGTCATGATCTCATGGTTTGTGGGTTCAAGCCCCACGTTGGGGTCTGTGCTGACAGCTCAAAGCCTGGAGCCTGCTTCAGCTTCTGTGTCTCCGTTTCCCTCTCCCCTCCCTGCTTGCACTCTGTCTCTGTCTCTCAAAAATAAATAACATTAAAAAATTTTTTTTAAAACATTAGAAAGACTTGTTGATAGTTCATTAATTTCCTTGGGCACAAACCATCTTTCAGTCTGAATATTCAAAGAAGGTTCCAATTTTGTTAGTGCATCATGAAGTCCATATTCTATCTACTCTAGGGCTCTTCTAGAGCATGCTCTTTATTTGCAAAAGGTTTTGGAGCATTATTTGAACATTTTGAATAACTACAAGTTATTCTAATAATAATAATACATAGTTAAAGCTAGGATTAATGATCACACAGACAAGGTATCTTTTACGGGTGAAAAACAGTAAGGAAAAAAACAGTGCTCTGTATTATTTACGGCATAAGTTTGTGGATGAGTCTAAGTGGCTGGGCATGTGAAACCTCTGCCAAAAATACAAAATATGTTCAAAATATAAAAATGCTCAAAGGATCTTTTTTTTTAAATTCAAAGGACCACTCTTTAGTACGGGAAACAATGTTAGAGAAATGACTAAATTATGGTATATTCACATAATATTTGGTGATTAAAATATTTGTGACAAGTGATGATTACAAAGCTAGTAATAACACAGGGAGATGATTTATTATAATGCAAAGTTTATAAAAGGCAAGATAGAAACTATATGGTATGGTCTCAACTATGTAAAAATACATATATATTTTTACAGTTTTATTGTGATATAATTGACATATAACACAATTGTATAAGTACAACATAACTGTATAAGTTGAAGATGTCCCATGAATTGATTTGATACTATATATTGCAAACTGCCACCATAGCATTAGCTAACCCCTCCATCACATCACATAATTACCATTTCTTTTTTAATAGTGAGAATATGCAACATCTACTCTCTTAGCAATTTTCAAGTATATAATATAGTATTATTAACTATAATCATCATGCAGTTAATTAGATCCCCAGAACGTATTCATTTTATAACTGTAAATGTATACACTTTGACCAGCACCTCCCTTTTCCTACCTTTCTACCTCTCAGCTCCTGGGAACCACCATTCTACTCTTGGTTTCTATGAGGTCAGCTTTTTTATAGATTCTACATATACGTGATAACATATAGTATTTATCTCTTTCTGATTTATTTCACTTAGCATAATGCTTTCAAGGTACATCCATGTTGTTGTAAGTGGCAAGACTTCCTTCTTTTTTGATGGCTGAATGATATTCCATTGTGTGAGCATATATCAAACATATGTATTCTTAGAGTGTATATGTTTGATATATGCAGACACTCCTAGGATGAAAGCTAGAGGGAATGATACCAAAATATTACAAAGGATTTTCTCTTGGGGGCACTGAGGTTATTACAGATTTTTTTTTAACCTTTAAGTTTTCTGTAGTTTCCACACTTTCTATAATAATAGATATTATTTTTATTTCTTTTAATTAATTCTGAACGAGTTCAAATATACAGAAGAGCAAAAAAAAAAAAAAATGATACTCATGTATGTACCACACAGATCTGACATTAGTATTTAGTCATTTTATTTCAGATTTTTTTTTTGTTAAAACATGAAATGTGACATAGATAGCTACCCCTCACACTCCTCTATTTTCTCTACCACCTTCTCTAGAAATAGCTCCAATACTGAATGTGTTTTATGGCATTACCATGTAAGCTTTACATGTCTAATACATAGGCATGTATCTATGAATAATACACATTATTTGTTGTATTTTTGAAATTCACATAAATTGTATTTTATACTCTGTATCCCTTTGTACCTTGCTTCTTTCAACATCCACTATGTTTATGAGAATTACCTATGTGGATCAAGTTCATTCACCTTAACTGTTTTATATATTCCATTTTGTAAATCCAATTCCATTACATTCTGTAAATAAATCCACTTTTCAGTCTATCCTTTATTTGTCCTTTTATATTAAAAAAAAACTTTTAATGTTTTTATTTATTTCTGAGAGAGAGAGAGAGAGACAGTGTGAGCAGGGGAGGGTCAGAGAAAGAGGGAGACACAGAATCTGAAGCAGGCTCCAGGCTCTGAGCTAGCTATCAGCACAGAGCCTGACGCAGGGCTCAAAGCCACGAACCGGGAGATAACGACCTGAGCCAAAGTCGGAGGCCTAACCGACTGAGACACCCAGGCGCCCCTATTTGTCCTTTTAAGATTCCCTCAATAATCTATTTCATATTTTAAAAGCCACTGACAAAAGATAAGTGAAAAAGCAAGGAGCGTAACAGCATGCATGGGATGGTAGCATTTGTAAAAGGGGAAAATATTTTATGTATTTGCTTACACTGGCATAAGTTATTGCTAGAAGAATACAAGAAAAAGATGACAGTGCTTTGGGGGAAAGAAACTGAGTGGTTGGGGGACAGGAGTAAAAGTTTTCACTCTACTTTGTGGTTCCTTTAGAATTTGCATTTTGAATCATGTGACTAGGTTACCTATTTAAAAATGTTTTAAGAATTTAAATAAGTTTTTAAATTGAGATTTTTAAAAAGCCAATGGAAAGGTCTGATTGAAAAGAATCTGGACACTTATTTATCATGGAAGGGGTAGAAAGTTGTATGATTCAATTCAGTTACAATTAATAACTCAAGATCATTGAAAGCTTGAGTCTTCACAAAATTGAGTACAACTTAATTCAAAACAATGCAACTTGAAACTCAGTGTAAGGGGAAACTTCTGAAAAAGGTAGAGTAACGTTGCCTTGCAGAATCTGTTCTCCAATATCTAAAGAAACACCTACAACAAAATACTAAAAACAACAGCAAAGGAAAAATTCAGTAGCCATGCACCAAAGAAAGGTTTAGAGCCAACTTAGTGCCGTAAAGTTTATAAAGTGCTTGTCAAGAAAGAAACAGAATTCTAAAGTGGAAGGGAGAAATGTAGTACAGATCTTTCTTGACTTATGATGGGGTTGCATCCTGATGAGCTCATCATAAGTTGAAAACATCATAAGTGAAAATGCATTTAATACACTTACACTATGGAACATCATAGCTTAGCATATCCTACCTTAAACATGCTCAGAATACTTATATTAGCACGTAATTGGGCTAAATCATCCAACACAAAGCTTAATTTATAATGAAGTACTGAATATTTCATATAATTTATTTAATACGATACTGAGAGTGAAAAACAGAATGGCTGTATGGGTGCAAAAATGGGTGTAAGTGTACAGGGTGTTTATACTCATGATCATGTCACTGACCGGGAGCTGTGCTCGCTGCACTGCCTAGCGTCATGAGAGATGATCCTAAAGCATATCATTAGCCTGGGGAAAAGATCAAAACTCAAGATTCAAAGGATAGTTTCTACTAAATGTGTATCAATTTCACACCATCATTAAGTTGAAATTGTTAAGTCAAAATACTGTAAGTCAAGGATCATCTGTATGGTGAGATTCCTAACGTCTCTAGAAGTCATTAAGTAGAAATGGCTCCTAAGAATAGTAATGAACGAGGAAAAGTAAACTGAGCAGTTTTTAGTAAAGGGAAGGCTCTGAGGATAAAACATCAAACTGGGGGGACACCTGAAGTCCAGGAATATTCCCCGTCTGGGACAGGGATAACACCTCCAACCATGTGAATGAATCCTGACACTGGATATTTAATAAAACCTTAGAATTGGGAGAGCTCATGTAAGCAAAAAAAAAAAAAAAAAAAACAAAAACNTAGTTCTATTCCAATCCCACTCCTACCCCACTCCCCACACCCTATTTTCAGGGTACTAAGAGAATACAGATTACAAATCTGAGAGAGCATGAACATAAGGAGATCAAACAGGAATGGCAACTATGCTAACATACTACAGCTTCCCCAGCTCCAATTAACAAAATAAAGGAAGAAGACAATGCAAATGATAAGTATAGAACCCAGCCTAAACAAAATATAACCAAGAAACAGAGAAAAGTTTCCCTCAAGTACCCAAGCTTTAGAATATAATCAGAATATAACTAAGTGAAACAAAATCTCAAAAGTGAGATGACGAAAAGACAATGAGATTTAAAAAGATAATGAGATTAAAAGGGAAATTTCAGTCCTCAGGAAACAAACTAATTTTCAAAACAGTATCATTAGAGAACCAAAGGCAGCAAAGAACAAATGGAATTTCTTCATAAAACTCACTATAACCCAAATCAAAACTCAGTGCAACTTCAAACTCGGTGTAAGGGGAACAGACATAGTAGAAAGCCTTCACAGATAATGAAGATGAAATTAAAGTAACATTAATGGAAACAGATAAAGATACCCAATATAAAAATAATTGGGGGACCTCTGTATTTTAGACCAAATGTGTCCCTGACCCCAATTCCTATGTTGTAGCCCTAAACCCCACAGAGATGATACTTGGAGGCGGGGCCTTTGGAAGTTAATTGGGCTTAGATGAGGTCATGAGGATGAGGTTCTTTGATAAGATTAGTTTCCTTATCAGCAAAGGAAGAGACCAGACGGTTGGTTTTTTTTGTTTGTTTGTTTTTTTCTCTTTCCATCATGTAAGGACATGGCCAAGAAAAGCATTCTTACCAGGAACCAAATCTGAAGGTACCTTGATATTGGCCTTCCTAGTCTCCAGAACTGTGAGAAATAAATGCCTGTTGATTAAGCCACCCAGTCTATGGTATTTTGTTATAGCATCCTACACAGACTAAGCTACTATGCAGAATGCATCAGGTGGAGCAAAAATCTTTCCTCCCAACAAAGAAACAAAAGAATCTCCAGTTTGAGAGAACTTTCATTACAGAAAGATTAGTTGCAGAAAGCTCCACACTGAGATATACTGTGGCAAATTTATAAACTTTAAGGTCATAAAAAGAGTTCTTGTAGCCAGGTAGGAAAAATAAATCATTACAAGGGAAAAATAATCAGGCTGGCCCTACAATTCACAGTAATACTTGATGCAACTATTCAATAAGCCAAGATGCCTTTTACATTTAAAAGCAATACATTATGAAACAAAAAGGACTCAGGAAAGTATGCATCTATAAGCCACTCTTGAAAAAAAATGAGGATGAAGTCCAAGGCACCCAGATGAATGATATAGAAACTTCTAAATATAGAACTAATTCTAGGGTCACCTGGGTGGCTCAGTCAGTTAAGCGCCTGACTCTTGATTTCAGCTCAGCTCACCATCTCACAGTTTGTGAGACTGAGCCTTGGGTCAGGGCTCTATGCTGACAGTGTGGAGCCTGCTTGGGATTTTCTCTCTCCCTCTCTCTCTGCCTACCCCCACATCCATGAATGTGAGCACACACTCTCTCTCTCTCTCAAAATAAACACTTTTTTTGAAAGTTAAAAAATATATAGAATGATTCTAAATAACTATACAAATTATAATTATAGAACAAAAAGAATAATGTAACTAATAAAATAGGAATATGGGAAGGGATAAGAAAAGGGGGGAAGCATGAGAGCACTAATATGTCTACCTTTTAGAGTAAAGCAATCAATCCATCCATCTAAAATCTTCTTAGAAGGATCTTTTAGAAAATACTATCTCTTAAGGGTGAAGAAACATTTATTTGAAATTTAATCATTCTTTTAGTTTCATTTTCATTTGTCTTCTTCTGTTAAGAAAGTACAGAATATTGGGTATCTGGGGGGCTCAGTAAGTTAAGCATCTGACTTCAGCTCAGGTCATGATCTCATAGTTCATGAGCACAAGCCCCACTTTGAGTGAGCCCCACTTCTCTTTCTCCCTCCCTCCCTCTCTTTCTCCTCTCTCATTCTCTCTCAAAAAAGTACAGATTATTGAAAGTTCAAACAGCAAAATAACTTCTTAAATTCAATTTAAACTAGCAACATTGATAAAATTTTTCTTTTGGTAGGTTTTATATATTATTTTGGCTGTAATATTTTAATCTGCTTATAAAAATAGCTTGATTTACAATATTGCATCAAAACAATAGTAATAATAGATCAGCAAATTGGTATATGCATACAATGGAATAGACCAATGGACTAGAATAGAGGGCACAGAAAGAAACCTGCACATAGTCAACTGATTTTTGACAAGGGTGCCAAAACCATTCAATGGGGAAAAAGGATAGATTTTTTTTGACAAATGGTGCTGGGAAAACTGAATATATGCATGGAAAAAAAGAACCTTTACAAAAATAAACTCAAGATGGATCAAAGAATCTTAAGTTAAATGTAAGACTAAGACAATAAAACTCTTAGAAGAAAACAGTGGGGAAAATCTGTATAATACTGGACAAAGCTTCATGGATCTGACCCCAAAAGCACAAGCAACACAAGAAAAAAAAAAAAAAAAGATAAATTGGATTTCACCAAAATTACGGAACTTTTGTTCATCAAAGGAAACTGTCAAGGGGCACCTGGGTGGCTCACTCGGTTAAGTGTCTGACCTCAGCTCAGGTCCTGATCTCACAGTTCATGAGTTAAGCCCCGCATTGGGTTCTGTGCTGACAGCTCAGAGACTGGAGCCTGCTTCTGATTCTGTGTCTCCCTCTCTCTCTGCCCAAGCCCCGCTTGAGCTCTGTCTCTCAAAAATGAATAAATGTTTAAAAAAAAAAAAACGAAAAAAGAAAAGAAACAGAGTCTTAACTACAGAAAACCAACTGATTTGNTGGAAGTGATGAATCACTATATTGTACACCTGAAACTAATATTACACTGTATGTTAGCTGACTGGAATTTGAAAAAAAAGTTAAAAAACAAAGAGAATGGATTAAAAAAAAAATTATTATATGACCCAGTAGCAGCACTTCTGCGTGTATACTCAAAACAACTGAAAGCAGAGAGTTGAATAGGTATTTGTATACCAATGTTCATGGCACCGTTATTCACTATAGTTGACAGTCAGAAACAACCCAAATATCCATCCATACATGAGTGGATAAATGATATGTAATATTATATACAATGGAATATTATTTGGCCTTAACAAGGAATGAAATTCTGATAAATACTACAACATAGACAAACTCTGAATGAATTATGCCAAGTAAATAAGCCAAACACAAAAGGACAAATATCATATGATTGTACTTACATGAAGCACCTAGAGTAGGAAATTTCAGAGGCAGAAAGCAGAATAGAGGTTACCAGGAACACAGGAAAGAAGTGTATGAGGAATTAGTGTTTAATGGGTACAAAGTTTCTGCTGGGATAATAAGTAGGGTAATGGCTGCAGTACATTGTGAATGCATTTTTTTAAATGTAATACAGTACTGATATATGCTACAATGCGGATGAACCTCAAAAACTCTATGCTAAGTGACAGAAATCAGGCATGAAAGGTCACATATTATATACATTCTAGGTTGTATATGATATGAAAGTTGTAAGACTGTATGATATAAAATGTCCTGACTAGATATATCTATACAGACTGAAAATAGACTCATGGTTGCCAGGAGCTGGAGAGAGGAGGAAATGGAGAAACTGCTATTTGGGTATAAAGTTATATTTTGGGGTGATAAAAGTGTTTTGAAATAGAGCCCGTGGTTACACAGTATTGTGAACGTATTAAATGTCACCAAATTATTCACTTTAAAAATGGTTAATTTTATAGTATGTGAATGTCACCTCTATTTAAAAATGTATTAATAATTAGGGGTGCCTGGGTGGCTCAGTTGGTTAAGTGTCAGATTCTTGATTTCGGCTCAGGTCATGATCTCATGGTTCATGAGTTTGAGTCCTGCATTGGGCTCTGCCCTAATAGTGCAGGGCCTGCTTGGGATCTGTCTCTCCTTCTCTCTCTGCTCTTCCCCCGTTCACGCTCCCTCTCTCTCCTCTAGCTCTCTCTGAAAATAAATGTTAAAATATATATAGTATATATATAATTAATTCAAAAAATTCTTTTAAATGCAAAGCATAACTCTACAACAGCTCTACAATAGGGGACATGGATAGTAAAGACATACAGTATTTTTAGATTTTAGAGCAAAAGCAATATATTTACTACCCACTACTAAAGTAGTATATGGGGAAAAGATTCACTTTATAAAAGGGCACTTAGCATGGGTGGTTCAGTGGTAGAATTCTCGCCTGTCTATAAGAGGGCACTTAAATTACAGAGTGCTAGTTATCTTTAAGAGGGGTACTTCCTAAACAGTTACAATTATCTTGGGCAGGGACTAGGTCTTCTAATATTTTTATTTTCTATCAATCTACACAGTATATAATACGTAAATGATAATTCTGTATGAATTGAGCAGTAGTACCATTAAGCAAAGCCGATCAAAAAGAGTTTGTTCCAATCCATTTTCATGAGCTGCATCAGAACCCTGAATAGTAGGAGGAAGCTGTTTGGGATCTCCAACAAGAATCAGCTTTTCACACTCGAACCTAAAAACAGAATTCCAAAAATTAATCTAAGCAACAAGAGAAGGCATGCATTGACATCATTTGCTGCACTATTTTCCATGTGTTCCCGAAGAGTTCTGGCAACTAACGAGGCTTAATAATGCTAATAAATGTATTAAAAGGATTTGAACTTACTCAGTAAAAAATCCTTTACAACTTTTTCCTACATAAAACTTACTAAATATCTCCCTGCCCCAGCATGGAATTAGCATTTTGCAGAACACATTTTGAGAAACAATGACTTTTAAATTCTGTAAACTTAGAGGCTTTCTTAGAAGTCATTTGCCTTAAACTCTTGCTTTAGAGATGAAATAAATTAAGTTCCTGGAGCTAAATGTCTTTCTAAATTGATGTAGGATATTGTGGGAAAATATCCAATTTTTTGTAGAAAACTTGTATCTAAATCTCAACTCTATTATATTCTATGGATACAACAAGTTATTTAACTTCTCCAAGCTTCAGCACTCTTACCAATGACCTGGATGTTACTACCTTGCATAACTGTTAAAAGGACTTAGTAAAGTACATAATGCATTTAATATACAGTAGGTACTCCACAAGTATTACTTCTCTATACTCTGTGCAGGGCCTTTACTGTTCCTCCATTCCTGGCTCCTGAGTGGGGGGTGACCGACTGACTCATCTTGGTTTGCCCAGGACTGTCCCCGTTTAAACTAAAATTCCCGTGATGCAGGACATCCCAAATCCCGGGCAAATCATGACAGCTGGTACCCTGTCCCCTCATTAACTGGGGATAGAACAAGGATTAGAACTCAGGCCTATTGACTCCAAGTCTAGCACTCTTTACACTGCCTTTAGGATCCCTCAGTTAGAGATGCTTTAAAGGTACAATGTTTCAATTAGCTGATATAGCTTAGAAGATTTCATAGTTTTCTAAATTTTAATAGACAAACTTTCATTTTCAACTCATTTTTCTGTATATAGTTTATATCCTTTCATGACATAAATTTTATTTTCAGAACCCAAACACTGGAACTTTATAAAGTAAGCAACTAAAGAACATTCTTCAGTAGATTTAGGTTCTCAAATTAGAACTAAAGAAGAGCCTTTAATCTAGTTGAGAAACCTGCAAGTTCCTAGTATAATTCTAGCACTAGTGTTATCAAGGCTTTAGAAATTATGTGACCTGTCATCAGGGAAATGTAAATCAAAACTACAAGGAGATATCATTTCACACCTGTTAGAATGGCTAAAATCAACAACACAAGAAACAACAGGCGTTCGTGAAGACGTGGAGAAAAAGGAACCCTCGTACACTGTTGGTGGGAATGCCAACTGGTGCAGCCACCATGTAAAACAGCTCAAAAAGTTAAAAATACAACTACCCTATGATCTAGCAACTGCACTATTAGGTATTTACCCAAAGGATATAAAAATACTAATTCAAAGGGACACATGCCCTCTCACGTTTATAGCAGCATTATTTACGATAGGCAAGATATAATAGCAGCACAAGTGTCCATCCACTGATGAATGGATACAATGGAATATTATTCAGCCATAAAAAAGGAATGAAATCTGGCCATTTGCAATGACACAGATGGAGTGAGAGAATATAATGCTAAGTGAAACAAATCAGTCAAAGAAAGACAAATACCATATGATTTCACTCATATGTGGAATTTAAAAATAAACAAGAAAGGGAAAAAATAAGAGAGAGATAAACTAAGAAACAAAATCTTAACTATAGAGAACAAATAGATGATTGCAAGAGGGGAGGTGGGTGGCAGGAATGGGTTGAAACAGGTGATGGGGATTAAGGAAGGCACTTGTGATGAGCACAGGACGATGTACAGAATTGATGAATCACTGTATTGTACATCTGAAACTAATATAACACTGTATGTTAACTACCTGGAATTAAAACGAAAACTTAAAAAAAAAAAAAAAGAATTATGTGACCCAAATGTCTAATCTGTGATCTAACAAAATTTTGACATATTACCACCCTCAAATTTACCCTCTGCATTCTTTTAAAAAAATCGCTTTAGTACCTAAATTGCTAGGAATTTTCACAAAAGGTTGGTAAGAGTTTGAAGTGCAAAATTATTTGAAATAATTATGATATATGAGTGCATTTTGGAAAGGAAGTTTTTACGTTACCTTGCGATGGGAAGGAGAGAGGCCGGTTCGGTTATTTGACTACACTCATCCAGCACAACTACAGGAAATTTAAGATCATTCATGCATGGGAATGGGCAGGCTGCACAGGTAACTCCAACTACCCGCACCTTTATTACAATAAGAATATTAAGTAAAATATTTTTTAAAAATAAGATAATGTATTTACCAAAGAACTTGTAGACTAAAGTCAGAAATGAGCTGTCCTAATTTAATTACTGGCAATCAGGAATCATAGGTCACTTTATTTCCACATTTTTGTTATTCCCACATAGGGAATGGAAGTCACAGAATAGAGGCTATTTAAGTCACAAGCCCCTTAATAAGAACAAATAAAAGATGCATTTTGACATTCACAAGGAAGGTATAATATCAAGGATTTAAAAAATATTAAGGATGGGACATACATATTTTATCCTTCTAGATGAAGCTAAATAGACACATGTATTATTATCAACACAGGCTGAAGTTCTCCACGAAGAGCACTGAACATGCTAAGGAACTGTAGTCTGTTTAACCTTCAAGCACACTAGGATTTTAACCTCTTTAAGAAAGTAAAGATGGCTAACTATGTCTAAAGAACAGTAAATTAGAGTGTACTTGTGTCCTGTAAGTATATTTGAATCTTATAAGTCTCAAATGTGGTAGCAGAATACCATTATTCTCAAGACAAAAAGCCTGATTTAAAAAAAAAAAAACCAGCTCATATTTAATCTCTTCAACTAAATATAAACAAGAGGAACATGACTGAATTTTCTAATTAGATATGGTCATTGCTCTGGTAGTCTAACAGCTACATACACACATACACAAACACACACACACAAACATATTTTTTTTCTCTTGTAACAATCTGGAGTATAATTCTGCTTCTTGGTAGCAAGGACAGTCCACACAAACTAATTATATTTTTCAGTCAACAAACGTGACTGACAAAAATATACTTTACAAATCAAATAGACCCTGTGAAACAAGAAATATTATAAACACCTTATTTTCTTTAATAATAAATAGCATTTAACACACACAATAATCCTTTGTCAGTTAGGTTTTCCTTTTGTTAAAAACACAAACAAAAATCCCAAAGCCCCATTTATATTAAAACTCCACAGTTTTTAAATTCTTAGCTCTTGTAAATGGATCCAGCAGGGGACACTAGTATAGCACTATACACTCTCATGGTACCACTTTCAAGTATCATTCCTCACTTAATTTCTGGAAACTATATCTGGTAAGACAACCTTAGAATGAGAACCCTAAAGTTGTGAGCCAGGAAGCAATGTTTTTAGTTAAATAAGTAATACAAAAGCCTAAAGAACTAAGTTTTCTTTAAAATATTACATTATTATTGAGGAGGACCCTTGTTGGGATGAGCTCTGGGTGTTGTATGTAAGTGATGAACCACAGGAATCTACCCCAAAACCAAGAGCACACTTTATACTCTGTATGTTAGTCAAACTGACAATAAATTATATTTAAAAATACAATAAAATATTATATTATTTATATCTCTTAATTTGTCCTTCTACTGCTGAGATTCTAACCACATAAGAGATTTTTATTATTGATCTAGGAAATTGCAGTTACTCATGAAGCATTTTTTAAAATTAATTTTATTGTAAAGACATGCCACTTTAGAAATGTGTTACCTCTGAATGCCTAATTGGACCTTGGAAATTTGTTATAAATAAAACTTTAAGAAAAATGTTTCCTTTAAAAGAGTTCTGATTTGTGAACAGATATTACCAGTGAGCAATAGATTATGCTATCTGGGCTTTCACCTAGAAAATTATCAAAGAATGCATAGGAGCACATGTACCCCAATGTTCACAGCAGCACTCTCAGCAATAGCCAAAACATGGAAAGAGCCTAAATGTCCATCAACAGATGAATGGATCAAGAAGATGTGGTTTATCTATACCATGGAATACTACATGGCAATGAGAAACAATGAAATCTGGCCATGTGTAGCAACATGGATGGACCTTGAGGGTGTTATGCGGAGCGAAATAAGTCAGGCAGAGAAGGACAAATATCATATGTTTGCACATATAGGAGGATTAGGAGGAACTTAACGGAGGACCGTGGGGAGAAGAAGGGGGAAAATAGTGGGGGAAAGGGAGAGAGGCAAACCATGAGAGACTCTTGAATGCTGAGAACAAACTGAGGACTGATGGGGGAGGGGGGGAGGTGGGAGATGGGCATGGAGGAGGGCACTTGTGGGGATGAGCACTGGGTGTTATATGGAAACAACTTGACAATAAAATATTTGTAAAAAAAAATAACTAAAAATTAAATCTTAAAAAAAAAGTAAATTATCAAAGAAGTCATGAACTATTATTCTTACATATCAATATTATGTTGGATAAGTGACAAAAATGGTAAATAATTTACATAAATGATTAATTTGCACTGATTGAACACCGTCAAACTAAGCCCTCAGGATTAAGCAGAGAAGGAAGTAGAGTTGACTCTGTAACTCAAAATAATAGCTAGTCTGAAGCCTTCTGAGGACTTCTGTAAGCGAAATTTGTTGCAGATTGGTTATCATTTGCAATTCCTCCTCCCTCCTTGTGAGAAATTACACTTCCGCACCCTTGGCCAGGTGACTTTGCAGCGCTTCCCACCAGGGAAGTAGGTGGAGTGTATTTCCCTGTCCCACTATTGCTGAGCTTGGCCATCTGACCTGTTACAGCAAACGGAGTATTAGCAGACATAATATGAATAAACATTTTAAATGTATTTGTGTGATCCAGCCCCTCTTCTTGCGCTTCTGTCTCTGTCAGGAGGCCATCATGCCACAGCCACCTGTTCTCAGAACGAGAGACCTGAACCATAGCCTCAAGCTGGGCCATGCCAAGCCACCTCTAGAGTCATGAGTTTGTTGTCTTAGAGTACTGAGATTTTGTTTGTTAAGCAGCATTATTTGAAAATAGCTAAGCAATACCGGGACCCAAGCACGGTGATTTTTCCAAATCTCTTTTTATACATTTCTTTTAAAGTTTATTTATCTTCACAGAGAGAGAGAGGGGGAGAGAGAAAGGGAGAGAGAGAGAGTCTCAGGCAGGCTTTGTACTGTCAGTGCAGAGACCGATGCAGGTCTTGAACTCATGAGCTGTGAGATCATGACCTGAGCCGAAACCAAGAGTTGGTTGCTCAATTGACTGAGCCACCCAGGTGCCCTGATTTTTCCAAATCTCTTGCAGAAAGTGACCAATGTCCACGTGGTCCAAAAACCCAACAACTCCCTTTTCCTCTGTTCCTCTTTCTTTTCTCCATGCTCTCCTTTCACTGGTGGAAGCTCCTCATCGGCTTCTTTCTTATGAGCTGCCAGCTGACGTAAGCTGCTCTGCATCAGAGGCTGATAAAGGGGCTGATGCTGCCTGTTATGGGTGAGGATACTGTGTGTCTGGTCTGGGCTCCCAATATCTAGAAGCAAGTATCGGAGCCTCCTAGATTCTCAGATACAAACAGACCCTGAAAGCCTTGGCTTTCTAGGAAAACATTAAAGATAAATTTCACTTGATGTTTTGCCCAGGTCAGACCTCCTTCTCCTCTCCTATTTCACCTAGAAAAAGTTTCACTTATCTCGCCAAGAAATCTATCTTCTCTTTCCTCTTTAAGGGGAAGTTTTTCTTAATAATAAATAATTATTCTAAATAATATATTTTTATATAACCTGTATAATAAATTAGAAAATAATTTATTAATAATAAAATCTTCTTCTCTTTCCTCTTTAAGCTTATAAAAAGATATACAAACAGGAACACCTGGGTGGCTCAGTTGGTTGAGCATATGACTCTTGATTTCAGCTCAGATCATGATCTTACAGCTTCATGAGTTCAAATCCCATGTCGGGCTCTGTGCTATCAGTGCAAAGCCTGCTTGGGATTCTCTCCCTCCCCATCTCTCTGCCCCTTCCCCGCACATACTCTCTCAGTCTCTCTCAAAATTATAAATACACAAACATACACAAACACACACAGACACACATACACAAATACAGAAGAGGAGAAAGGATAACTCAGTCATAGTAAGCTGGATCTGTTCACAAATTTGAAGAACGTTTTGTGAGAGGATAAAACATGCACTGGATAGACATACACACACCTTATTTGAATCTAAACTATCACAGGCATTTGTTTTATTTAAAGGAAATATTCCCCATCAACAAGAATGAGAGAAATCTGAATGGTACATATAAATTAAGAAACAAACTTACCTGCTTCAGCAGGGTTTTATTGGTTCCCAATTTATGCTGCTCAATACTTTTTCTGACATAGACCTTTTCCAGAGGAGTTAAGTCTTCTTTCAGAAGTGCATGTAGTTCTTTTAGTTGTTCATTTTCATTTTCTGAACCAGCATGTAAACTAAAAAAAAGTATTACATAAAAGAAATTTCTCTTTATCCCATTTTCATGGTATAAAACAGTAAAATACAGATTTCTAAGTTAACCAAAAAAAGATAAAGCTTTCTCTACTCTTCTTCAGAAACCAAATTTAAGGTAAGAGTTATATAAAATTTGATACTTCTTGGGGCACCTGGGTGGCTCAGTTAGTTGATCAAGTGACTCTCGGTTTCGGCTCAGGTCATGATTTCGAGGTGGTGGGATCAAGCCCCAGTGTCAGGCTCCACGATGAGTGTGGAGTCTGCTTGGGACTCTCTTTCTCCCTCTCTTGCTCTCTGCCCTTCCCCCACTCATGTGGGCCTGCACGTGAGCGCGCTCTCTCTCTCTCTCAAAAATAAATAATAAACTTTAAAAAATATTATACTTCTTTCAGCACTCTGTGACTTTTGGAATTCAGTGTTCTTACCTATAAGGTAGAATTGGTTTGGCAATCTTCCTAACACTCCCAACTCTGACAAACTTTTCAAATCCAAGACTGAGAAGCCTTTAAAGAAAACAAGGTAAAATAGATTCTGATTATTTAGAAAAATATTAGGCAAAGTTACATATAATATTTATGTTACTAAAATTAATTTTGTGTAACAGTGTATTTTATAGTTATAGTAGTCAATCTGAAATGTCAAACTCAGAGTAAATGCAATGAAGCTAAAAGTTTTTTTTATATAATGCATTTTATAGAGAATTCTTAAATTCAACTGAGGGTTCATTAAATGTTTATAAAAATGCTGATGTTAGTATTTATTACATATAAAATGGACTCTAACAACATAATTCAGAAACAGTAGCTACCATATACTTAGCATCAGGATTTATTAGGAATACATACCTTATGTTTACATACATTATCTCAATTAATACTCATTATAGCTCTGCATGATAATATCTCAATATTAGAGATGAGGACTCCAAAAAAAAAAAAAGTGAGGTATTTCACTGAGGTCACATAGCTAATAAGTGGAGTCAGCCATGATTCAACCTAGGCAAGTCTGTCTACCTCCAAAGGCTATGATCATTCTTATACACACATCACCCCCTTTCTGAAGGACTATTTTGCAAAATATATTAGCAAGCTTACAAATGTTTATATCCTGGGGCACCTGGGTGGCTTAGTCAGTTGAGCATCTGAGTCCTGATTTTGGTTCAGGTCATGATCTCATGGTGTTTTGAGCCCCACATCAGGCTCTGCCTCTCTCTCTGTCTATATCTCTCAAAATAAATAAATAAACTTGCAATAGACAAACAAACAAACTTAAAAAATTTTTTATGGGGCGCCTGGGTGGCTCAGTCGGTTAAGCTTTCAACTTCGGCTCAGGTCATGATCTCCCAGTTTGTGGGTTTGATCCCTACGTCGGGCTCTGTGCTGACAGCTCAGAGCCTGGATCCTGCTTTGGATTCTGTGTCTCCCTCTCTCTCTGCCCCTCCCCTGCTCACACTTTCTCTCTTTCTCTCAAAAAATAAAATGAAACATTTAAAAAAATGTGATATTAAAAAAAATTTTTTTTTAATGTTTATATCTTGGGGCACCTGGCTGGCTCAATTAGTAAGTGCAACTCTTTATCTAGGGGTTGAGAGTTTAAGCCCCACATTGGGCACAGAGCTTACTTAATTAAAAAAAAAAGTTTATATCTTTTATTCTAGACATGAGACTGTTTCAAAGGAAAGAATCAGAAACGGAGACAAAGTTTTATACTTAAGGATTTTGTCACAATATTATTTATAATGGCAAAACTATGGAAAAATTAACTGATCAAAAATTGCTTAATTAGGGGCACATTGCTGGCTCAGGTGGAGGAGTGTGTGACTCTAGATCTCAGAGTCATGAGTTTGAGCCCCCACGTTGGGTGTAGAGATTACTTAAATAAATAAAACTTGTAAAAAAATAAAAATAAAAAAAATATTAGATACTGAAATACACTAGTCATACTTACCCAAGAAGTACTCTGTCCACAGCTACATTAGTAGAAGAAGAAATGAGAAGTTTCCATGGTCTTGCATTTCCAACCATAGGAACTTCGCTCTTTTCAAATAGCTGTACAAAAAACAAAATCACCACTGCCAGCAAATAACTCTTCCCTGCTCCAAAAACACCTAATTATTTTGAAGGAAGGGGAAAAAGAATAAAGGCAATGTCATAAATAAGTTTTTGAAAGTACAAGAAATATTTCATCCATCTGCTTCCTGCTCCCTTTCATTTAATTAATTTTTCAAGAAAACATCCACTGAGTGACTACTATGTGCTTTGCACATACATACATAGATACATATAATACATAGTGATCAAAGACGTCCATGTTTAATGATTCTACGCAGGAAATCAAAGTGAAGGAACACTATTATTGTATCAAAGAAAGAACATTCCTCTCTGCTTTGGTGGAGATGGGAATGCTTCCTAAAAATAAGAAGTAGCAGAGCTAAGTCTTCCAGCATAAGATATCCAGGCTGCTTAAAGAAAGAGTCATTCCAGGCAAAGGCATGACAAAGTATGTAGATGTTACCTATTTCTATCGAGCCTATAGCAAAACAAGTAAGAGACAAAGCGGACATGGTAGGCAAGAAGATAAATCACAAGAGTTCTGCTTAGTGTGGCTAAAAAGTTTAAATTTTGGCTTGCAGACCAGGGAAAGTCACTGAAGGATTTTCAGCAATAGAAGTGACTTAGGCAGACCTTATTTTGTAAAAACTACTTGAGTGAAAATATTAAAAGGTAAAACTAAAGGTGGATCAGTTAGAAAGGAGTACGAGATAACCAATAAGCTAGCAATAATATATGCTAACTTTCCTCAGTGCTGTCTATGTGCCAGACACCATTCTATGCCCTTTACCAATGTTAACTCACATAGTCCTGCAACCTGAAGAGAAAGATGCTATTATCAACTCCATGTTACAAAGTAGGAAATTAAAGCTAAGAGATAGGTAACCTGTTAAGACCATACAGCTAATAAATAAGAGAGCCAGGATATAAATCCAGGATTCCAGCTCTAGAGCCCACCTTCTCACCACCAGGCCATATGGAGGTACAGTGAAGGCTTAGATGGAGACCTGGAGAGAAAACTTATAGGAAAGAAAGGTAGAAACCACAAGTGAAACATCTCGGTGACTGATCGGATGGGGGGAGATAAACAGAGAGGAGGAGGAAGATGTGAAGAAGTGAAGAGAGTCACTTCATCTAAGGAGAAAGAATAATCAAGGATGACTCCAGGGATCTAGCTTGGTTGACAGGGCGGATGTCATATAAATTCTCAAAATAACACAAAATAGCTTTGGAGTGAATGTTTGAGGAAATGAGCTAAAGAGGTGACAATCCAGATAGAATTATTAGCTCTGGAGAAGAGGAAGTAAATAAAGCTCCTTTACTGGGACAGAACCAAAAGAGGTAAAAATAGGTTCAAACTTGGGTAAAATGGAGGCGAGCAGGATATTGAGAGGAATTTCTGTTATAAACTCCATTTCCTCTTTTAAAGGCAGAATCAATTTCAGAGGGAGTAGGGCAGGGCCAGGAGAGGTTAAAGGTTTGGAAGAGCTGCTGGCGGGGGATCAAAGAGTGAGCTCACTAGGAGTGACTAAAGGCTTTGTTACTCAGACTTGAAGTTCATTCTGATGGTGCAACACAGAGATATCTAGATCAAATCTGGATACTGTGAATAACGACTATATAATGCTATTCATTCATCAGATATGCTGCCTATTCCCCCTTTCAGGGTGGTCAGCTCTGCTCTCATCTAATAGCTTACTAGACTAGGCTCAGATTCAAAATAATCAAAGTAGAGTCATTCTGGAATCTTCTGTAGTTAGGGAATTACAAGCAGAGTTACAAAAGCATATATAATAGTATATTTTTTAGAAGGGTTTTCTTTCTTGCTCCTTACCATGTATGATCGTGATAGGGAGGGTATGTGTTTGCAGTTCCTTCACATCAACATTTCCGTGCGAGGCCATCATTTGAGCTATCTGAATTAAGGCTGTAGCTTGATCCTCATTTAACTTGTGTGCCTGGATCAATTGACTAGCTAACTGCAATGTTGCTTCTAGGCTGAGCAGTTCAAATTTTGTGTTGATATTTGAGAAGGCTGGTGGGATAAATTTTCTCTTACTGACTTTCTTATTGCTAACTATAGTTGATGAAGACCTAGTAAAAAGGCAGCAAAAAAAAAAAAAATGAAAGAAAAATTATGGGTTTTTTAAATAGTGAGTAAACCTATTAATAACCTTCATTTCATAAGGATCAGAGAGGACATTTTTAAGGGCACAAATGGATAAATGCTCCATTTTGAAGGAGGGTGGTGGAGAAGAAAATTAACATTTTAATACTATATTGAATACCAACTATGTGCAGGCACTATGCTAAGCATTTTACATATTATTTGATGTAACTTATTTTTTTAAAAAATTTTTAAATGTTTGTTTATTCTTGAGAGAGAGAAAGAAACAGAGCATGAGCAGGGGAAGGGGCAGAGAGAGAGGGAGAGACACAGAATCTGAAGCAGGTTCTAGGCTCTGAGCTGTCAGCACAGAGCCTGACATGGGGCTTGAACTCATGAATCATGAGATCATGCCCTGAGACAAAGTCAGACACTTAACCAGCTGAGCCACCCAGGCGCCCCTATTTGATGTAGTCTTAAAAAAATACTAAGAAGTAGTTATTTAGCCTTAATAAGATGCAGAAATATTATTTTTTACCCAAAAAGCATGCAGATAATAAGTGGTGTACTGACTTTAAAGCCCATGTTCTGTCATACAGGCTGTCTTGATAATTAATACAGCCTCTATTTAAGGTAAAACTGTAATACATTGATTTTATTTCTATTTTCATAAACAATGAATTCATTTCAAAGATTAAATAACAAAGATAGATAATAACATAATGGAATCAGAATGATTTTTATTTTTTAATCTAGAACTTCATTATAGTGAGAGAAAGAAAGCACCCATAACATTCCAAATTGGAAAATAGACTTTATCTACCATATTAGGGAATTTAAGAGAACATCACTTCCAATATTTTAAAAAGGGGTATTTTAAAACTCAAGAAATTAAGGTTATGTTAAGAATAAAGTTAGTACATGGGGAGCCTGGGTGGCTCAGTTGGTTAAGCATCCGACTTCGGCTCAGGAAGCTGAAGACTGGGTGGCTGAGTGCCTGGAGCCTGTTTCAGATTCTGTATCTCCCTCTCTCTCTGACCCTCCCCTGCTCACTCTGTCTCTCTCTCTCAGAAATAAATAAAACATAAAAAAGAAAAGAATAAAGTTAGTATAGAGCACTTGGGTGGCTCAGTCTGTTAACAGTCCAACCCTTGACTGGCTCAGGACATGATCTCACAGTTCATGAGATCAAGCCCCACACTGAGCTCTGTGCTGACAGCATGGAGCCTGCCTGCTTGGGATTCTCTCTCTCTCTCTTTCTTTCTGTCCCTTCTCTGCTTACATATGCACGCTCCCTCTCTCTCAAAATAAATTAGGTTTAAAAAAATAGTATTACTATACATACTGAATTCAACCTGTTAAAAGGATTCTTTTTTCATTTTATTTTATTATTTTTTAAATTTACATCCAAGTTAGCTAGCATATAGTGCAACAATGATTTCAGGAGTGGAATCCAGTGATTTATCACCTACATATGACACCCAGTGTTCATCCCAACAAGTGCCCTCTTCAATGCCTCTTGCCCATTTAGTCCATCCCCCCATCCAACACCCCACGAGCAACCCTCAGTTTGTTCTCTGCATTGAAAAGTCTCTTATGTTTTGTTTCCTTCCTTGTTTTTATATTATTTTTGCTTCCCTTCCCTTTTGTTCACCTTTGCATCTTATATACCACTTATAAGTGAAGTCACACGATATTTGTCTTTCTCTGACTAATTTCACTTAGCATAATATGCTCTAGTGCTACCCACGTTGTTGCAAATGGCAAGATTTCATGCTTTTTGATTGTCGAGTTATATTCCATTGTATCTACATACCACATCTTCTTTATCCATTCATCAGTTGATGGACATTTGGGCTCTTTCCATTTTTTGGCTATTGTCAATAGCATTGCTATAAACACTGGGATGCATGTGCCCTTTGAAACAGCACTCCTATATCCTTTGGATACACACCTAGTAGTGCAACTGCTGGGTCATAGGTAGTTCTATTTTTAATTTTTTGTGGAACCTCCATACTGTTTTCTAGAGTGGCTGCATCAGTTTGCATTCCCACTAAAAGGATTCTTTTTGATGTTAAATAATTTGTGGCATAAAAACAGAAATGAATAAAAAGAATCAACACTCAAAAGATCCTTAAAATATTATTCCTTGAGGAAGGCAAAATTTATAGGAACATCCTTTTAACTACTGACAGTAACTTCCGTCTGAATTATCTCTGAAAGATAATTAAAATATTTTTGGCAAAAATTTATGTAATGTACTTTGCATTTTCATATTCACAGTTAGTCACCATTTTTGAATATCAATGACCATTGGTAAATAATAACTTACATTGTTAACAGGTACGGTGTTAGAGGTAGAGTAGCTGGATTAAAGTAGTCCTGAATGTTTTTCAAAGTGGTCAGCTCTGTGCTAGCATTACAAACCAACAATGCATGGACCACTACTGTAGAGGGAATGCAGAAACTGATCATTTAATGAAAATAAAATGGATCATAGAAGAACTATTAAAAATGTTTACACAACTCAGAGCTCTGCTGCTGCATTAGTCACATGACATAAAATAAACCCTTAAGTACATGGGGAGGTACTTCTACACATTAAATTACTATATGATCTGCTTATTTATACTTTTTATATAGGTATCTATAAATTGCATAACTTAAATCAAACTTGGACTTCTATATATCAACTAATGAGCAAGAACAACTGTTTTGAGTTAGCAGGTGGTGACCCTGCTTGACAGCTCCACCTAATCGGCATACCACCTTGTGCTGTATAGTATTTGTATAACTTCTGAACATCTTCTTTCATTTCTTCAACTATTTTATAGAAATATATGGAAAGCAGAAAGTTAGAATGCTGATTTTGCTGAGGAAACAACTGTAACAAATATTAAAATACATATATGAAAGTGACAAATTAAGTAGCAAATGTTTAGTTAATTAGGCAGGCTCTTACTGGACTCAAGCTAGTTGACTAGCTTTATTCAGTTTTTAAAGAAAAAAATCAAAAGTTAAAAATGTATATGAAGTTCTTAATGAATCATTAAATGCTGTCTTTAGTTATAGACGAAATTCAACCATCAGGAATTATTTCAGAGATCAAGATGTATAAAGAAATCTACAGATTCTTAGAACTGAATAGGGATTCAGCCTAAAATTTTCTTTATTAAAATAATAAGGCTGGTAGCCTAGTAACTTATTAAAAATTTCCCAAGACAGATGATAAAATACCCTCAAAATAAAAATCATACTCTCCTATTCAGCTGGTTGCAAAATCTCTTGCAAAATCTAGAAGACCTTCTCAATGTAAAAAAAACGATTTATTTACGAAATGTACCCTATTAGTATAACCGAAAGAATTAAAAAGACAAGAGAATCAAAAACTTGATGTAAGAAACTATTTGAGAAAATAACTATTTATATGTTTAATGCTTATATTTTTAAAAATCAGGTATAGCCTGTGTAAAAATCAACTTTACCAATTACTTAAGTGAGGGTTCAAAATTTTATTATATTGTTAGCCCTCTGAGACTTGAACTGCAGAAATATTTATATATTTGACTTTTATACCCATTTTTCAGGAACACAAAAACTAAGCAATACATTTTTACAATAATAGGATATAGAGGTAGATGCTTTTTGTTGGCTTTAATTAAATAATCCCAAACAAAGTTAGCATCCTTACTCACAATGCATCTTATGTTTATCATTCTTCTTTTAATATAAATTAATATAAGCATGGCAATACTTACTGTTAGTGGGCCAGTTAGAGGGGAAATAACCTTTCAAAGGTAGTAGCTCCACCTCATTGGTAGATGATGGTCCAAAGAAAGCACTACGTGCAATAAAAGTATCCAATTCAAAGTCTAGGGTTTTTGAAACCACCCAAAGATCATCTGAAAAGACAATTATTTTTTCAGGAACTTAGAACTATGCTCAATTTAAAGTACTTTGGATTTCTTACATGTTTAGTCCTATGTTATTTCTTTAAAAAATAAAAATAAAAAACACAAGATTGAGGGGCACCTGGGTGGTTCGGTCAGTTAAGCATCTCACTCTTGATCTTGGCGCAGGTCATGATCTCAGTTCATGAGATCGAGCCCTAGGTTCACGAGAATGTGCCCCATGACAGACTCTGTGAAGATAGCTCAAGTCTCCTTGGGATTCTCTTCCTCCCTCTCTCTCTCTGCCCCTCCCTTGCTCATGTTCTCACTTTCTCTCTTTCAAAATAAACAAACATTTTTAAAAAGAAAACTTTATAACTGTATCAGACTTTCCCAAGGTAGAGCATTAGTCTAAAAGATGCTCTGCCATATAATGGTTTTCATGCTCAAATAAAGTGGGCAACCTGTGGATATAGAATACAAGTTCTCTGAATGGACCTATCCTTAACTGACACTCTAGAGGAATTAACATTCTTCCTTTTCTATAACACACCATCTCCACTGCCTATTGAGCACGCATAGCTAGTAGGCTACTTTCCACAAAACCTGTACACCATTTCTACCACCAGTTGAGCTTACTATTACAAAGAGTCAATGATATTTGTTCTAAAACTTATTTATACCAGTTTGATTAGTTATAATTATATATAATATAATTATTTGAACTATTATGAGTATGAAAAAATAATTGTTTTAAGGAAATTAAAGTAAGATTTAGAAAGAATTAATTAAGATTTGGTTTTAAAAAAGCCAGTTGCGGGGTGCCTGGGTGGCTCAGTCAGTTAAGTGTCCAACTTTGGCTCAGGTCATGATCTCACTGTTGGTGGGTTCAAGCCCCACACTGGAATCTGTGCTGACATCTCAGCCAGGAGCCTGCTTTGGATTCTGTGTCTCTCTCTCTGTCTGGCCCTCCCCTGCTCACACTCCCCCCCNTGAACTATATGAATAAGAAGGAAAATTGTTTTAAGAAAATTAAAGTAATAATTTAGAAAGAATTAAGATTTGCTTTAAGAAAACCACAAAACACAAAAAACTGCTTTTGACTCAGGCATAGGTGAGGTATATGTAAAAGATTAGAAAAGAAATTAAAAACATTTAAATCATTCTCCACTTAGATTGCTTCAAAAGTTCTTTTTCCATGTTTAAGAATTCAGAATGATTAATCTTTATGAGTGGTATATTCGTGGGTATAGTTTATACAAGATAAAAAAGATCTCCAACGAAAAAACCCATCTTCTAAGCAAAAGCCTTGATTCTTCATCAGGAAATCATTAAATTATTTCATATATTTTAAGTTAAAATATTTAATGTTCATATGCATTATTTATTATAATCCCTGACTTTAACCAACTTTGAAAATTAACTGACACACCACAAATCTCAACTGCACCAGAAAAGATAGTGTACTGGGCTACATTCCCATCTTGAAAAGCCCAATTTATGTCAGCATATTTAAGGTTCTGAAAAAATCTTAGATTAAGGTTATTTGTTTAACACAGTACTTTCCAAATTTATTTAGCCACTGAACCTATTTTTTTTACAATGACTTTTATCATACCCTCAAAGAACTACTGTCTTAGAAAATGTTTAGGAAACTACTTTTTAAAAAGTTCATTTATATTTTATATAGAATTTTTTAAAAATACTTGTCAACTTAGGTAATGTATATTTAAACAATTTATTCCTTATTTGCCAGTATTTATTTAACCCAATCATCAAAATTTTTTAAAATATCTCCAATTCAAGACAGAAATTGTTCACTTTTTCTTTCTCTATCCCAATGAAATGATGGGAGACATTTAAAACACAAACCCAACACAATGTTAGAAAATAGCCAGTGGGACAGGGAAAGGCATGCTTACTTCAGAGCAGTGAGAGTCCTACAGAAGCCACAAAGAGAATATGAAAAGGATGATGATAAAATCTTACTAAGCTAGGAAACTCCAAATCCTATGCAGAGGATGGAAAGGAATTCTGGGAGCTGGGGGGAGAGGAAGAATCTTCCCAGCAGATTCCCACAGTGCACTCAGGCTCACTCACCAAGCAAGGAGACACAGAGGAATTGTGAGCGTAGAAGCTCAGCTGAACATTAATGAATGATGGAATAATTCTATCACTCTTGGAGCAGTGGACACCAGGATCTGTCTTAAGGCTAATTTGAGAATGTAACCCTCTAAAACAAAGACTATCAGGGGAAGCCTTCAAGCTAAAGAATAGAGAACTGGGACAGCTACCCACGTAACCATTGGGCCCCAGGGAAGGGTAAATAGATCAGAATCTATTGGCAGGTCATGTATCTATGGGAATTTTCTTTATAGTAAAACACAATAGCTTAGGGCAGGCTAGGTGGCTCAGTTAGTGGAGCATGTGACTCTTGATCTCAGGGTTGTAAATCTGAGCCTATGTTGGGTGCTGAAATTACCTTAAAAAAATAAAATCTTTAAACCCCCCTCCTGCACAATAACCTATATTATATTCTGGGTCAATAGACATTTTAAATGTCAAATAGCTGCTATTATTATCATCATCATTTTATTGTGGAAGGAAGACTGGCCCCAAGAAGTTAAATTACCCATAGATACAAGGCCAGTCAATTGCAGATCTGGAACTGAACCCAACTCCCTGACCTTACTAGAGCTGACCAGACTGTGGTCAGCCTTCACCTATATGCACTGTCCAGAAGGAACAGCTGATACCACCAGAGGAAAATTAGTTCATGGGCCAAAATAATGAGACACTTAAGGAGAACAAAGACTTCAAAAGAAAAACATACTGGGTTATAGAGTCCTATAGAAAAAGCAATACCAGAACAGATGGATTAATCACTTAAATTTAGGCTGGCAAAGAGATTTTTTACAAGAAGTAAGAGAAGATAGTTGCAATGCAAAATAAAAACCAAAAGTAATGAAAAAGAAATGTTGAACAAAAACATCAGGGTGAAAAAATATGGCAGCTGAAATAAAGCTATAATTGATGGGATAAATCACAGAATGGATACATTTGAGGAATAACTAAGCAATTTAGAAGACCATACTGAGGATATTTCCTAGAAGGAAGAAAGGACAAAAGCCAGACAATATAAAAGAAATGTTGAGTCAGAGGTGCTAACATTGGAATAATAAAAGTCTTGAGAAATAAAAATAAACTGAAGATTACTTGAAGAAATGAAGTAAATCAATTTCCCAGAAAAAAAAAAAAGATAAAGGACTTTAGTGTTTTTTTTTTTTTAACACCTTATGGAGGTATGACTGACATACAAAAAGCTGTACATATGTAATGCATATACTGGATGAGTTTGGAGATAGAGGACTTAATAGATTTAAAAGGCCCACGGTATGCCCAAGAGGAGAAAAAGGAAAAATCCACATTTAGATACATTATAGGGAAATATAAAACTATAATAGAGAGAAAATTCTAAAGCTTCCAGTCAGAAAGAGCAAACAACATACAAAGGAATAACAAATGCCAACAGTTTTTCAACAGTAAGAAGGTAACTGAGCATATTAATATTTGGTTAAAACATATAAAATTGCTGCTTCTGGGGGTCAAAACTATTAAATAAAAAGAATTTAGAACCTAGAATTGTATATGCAGCCAAACTATCATTCAATTATGAATGCATAATAAAAATATTCTCAAGTATTCAAGGCTTAGAAGGTTTACCGTACAACAACATATATTCAAAACAGTTTTTGATGAAATACATTGAGACAAAAATTTAGGAAATGCTAAAAGAGATACATGAAACAAATGTAATTAAATTACCCTGGACAAGTCTGAGTCATCTTTTAAAAAGTAGTTACAGAAGCGCCTGGGTGGCTAAGTCGGTTGGGTGTCCGACTTCAGCTCAGGTCATGATCTCACGGTTCATGAGTTCAAGCCCTGCATTGGTCTCTGTGCTGACAGCTCAGAGCCTGGAGCCTGCTTTGGATTCTGTATCTCCTCTCTCTGCCCTTCCACCCCCAAAAAAATAAATATGAAAAATATTTAAAAAATTAAAAAATTAAAAAAGTAGTTACATTCAAAGAAGATAGAAAATAATTCCATACTAACCTCAAATTTATAGGTTTAGATTAGTTCTATTCAAAAGTCTGTGCTAGAATGCAATTTAACAAATCAATACAATGCTTCCTTCATTCAGAAAGTCTTGCTACAAACAAAACAAAACACAACTAAACTTGTCTCCTTATTGATATGGGTGATTCATAACACCCTGGTGCAGCTCCACACCTCTCTTTGGAAACCAGTAATGGTTTTTGTACTAGAACCAGTCTGCAGATCATACTTTGAGTAGCACCATTCTAGAAAATACCAACATGATGTAAGGGTAAAGTGAAAGAAAAAGTCAAGAGGAAGAAACAATCGCTTTAAAAAAAAAAAAGGAGAAAGAAACAAGAAGTGTGAGTGCTTTGCAAGTTCTTGTCTTATTGGAGGGTAAGATTTTAAGTATCAATTCAAAAAAAAAGCAAGAAAGGATTTAAAAGAGCATAGATAAAATGGGATAAAGAGAAATCATTTAAAATTGTAGAAACATACCCAAGCATATTATTATTATTACTATTACAAATTTAAATATAGGACATATTCCATACACAAGTCAAAATTTTAAAAATTCAGACATGCTATTTATGAGGGACACTCTTGTAATGTAGGAACACACAAAGGTGGAACAAGAGTATTAGAAGACTTATCAAATACTAATCAAAATAAATCTCAGTTATATTAATAATTAGATTATAAGAAAAAAGTTTTATCAGAGATGAAGAGTCTCCTATAAGAAAAAAGTTTTATCAGAGATGAAGAGTCTCCAAATAATAAATGTTTCAATCTACTAAGATAATAACAATTTAAAATATAAACCTCAATATATTAAAATGTTAAAACAATCTCAGTGTATGAGCTCCAAAACGTAATAAAATAGCAGGGAGGAAGTATACCATAGATGAAGCCACAATAATTTACACAGTATGGAATTGACACAATGATATACAAATTGAACACTAGTATAAAATAGGGAGTCCAGAAACAGATCAGCATTATTTTGAACTTGGCTATAAGAAAGATAGCATTTCAATTTAGAGAGGAAAAGCAGGACTAATCAATAAAAAATGATCACTATTCTAGTAAAACTGTTAATTAAAGAGAAAAAAATGAAATTGGATCCCTATCTCATACCATTTACAAAAAAAATAAAAACTCCAAATGGACTGAAGATTTTCTCATGTAGTATGTCAGTAAGAAAACCTTAATAAACTTTAAAGAAGTAAAAAAAAAAAGTCAAAAACAAAACTTTAAAAAAATTAGTAGAGTGGGGCGCCTGGGTGGCTTAGTCGGTTAAGCGTCCGACTTTCGCTTAGGTCATGATCTCTCAGTTGGTGGGTTCAAGCCCCGCGTCGGGCTCTGTGCTGGCTCCCGGCTCAGAGCCTGGAGCCTGTTTCAGTCTGTGACTCCCTCTCTCTCTGACCCTCCCTTGCTCACGCTGTCTCTCTCTCTCCTAGAAATAAATAAAAATCTTAAAAAAAAAAAAATTAGTAGAGAATATAGGTGAATAATTTTAGACCTCAGTGTAGGGAAAGATTTTAAAAATAAGACACAGCAGGGTGTCTGGATGATCAGTCGGTTAAGTGTCCAACTTGGGCACATGTTGTGATCTCTTAGTTCGTGAGTTCGAGGCCCACATCGGGCTCTGTCCTGACAGCTCAGAGCCCAAAGCCTGCTTTGGATTCTGTGTCTCCCTCTCTCTGTCGCTCCCCCACTCACACTTTGTCTCTTTCTCTCAAAAATAAACAAACATTAAAAAAGAAAAAAAAATTTTTTTTAAAGATACAGAAAGCATTATCCAAAAAAAAAAAAAACCCTAACAGACCAGAGTGTATTAAAAGAAAAGTGAAGGGGAGCCTGGCTGGCTGGCTCAGTCAGAAGAGCGTGTGACTCATGATATCAGGGCCATAAGTTCAAGCTCCACGTTGGGTGTAGAGATTACTTGAATAAATGAAACTTAAAAAATAAATAAAAGTAAAGTGAAAAGACAGGATACAAACTTTGAGCAGATAGTCACAATATACATGATCAACAAAAGATTAGCATTAAAAATATATAAGAAAGATAAATAAGATTACAAACAATAGTAAAATGGGCAAGAAACAACATACATAACCAAAAACACATGAAGAGCTGTTCAACATCATTGGTGACCAGAGAAATGCAAACTAAAACCACAGTGAGATCCTTTTACATCCATCTGAGCAGGCTGATGCAAGATAGTAGGAATATCAGTTGACGTAACAACTTTAGAAAAGAGTTTGGCACTACAACCTGAAGGTGTGGGCATTTTCATTCTTAGAATTATATCCAAAAGAAGCTCTTGCGTATCTATAAGACAGTACAAGAACATTTGTAGCATACTGTTCACAGTGGCAAAACTTAGAAACCAAAATCACCATCTGTGGAAGAGTAAATGAATAAACTGTGGCACATTCACAAAATAAATTGATATAGCAAAGCAAGTAATCTAGACTCTAGATTTCAGATCAACATCAATAAAATATCTATATTGCAACAATATGTCAGTAAGTGAAAAAGGTAAACTCCAAAAGATTACAGATTTATATCACTTTAATGTTTTAAAAAAACTAAAAATTTAAACTACAATTGACTCCTGAACAATATGGAGGGTAGGGGTGCTAACCTCCCACAGTCAAAAATCTGCATATAACTTGACTCCCTAAAGACTTACCTAATAATAGCCTATTGACCAGAACCTTACAGATGGCATAAACAGTCAATTAACACATATTTTGTATGTTATATGAATTTTCTGTTTATTCTTAAAATAAAGATACAAAAAAGAAAATTTTATTAAGAAAGTCGTAAGATAAATTACATTTACAATACTGTACTGTATTTATTTTAAAGATCCATGTATAAGTGATTCTACACAGCTCAAACCTATGTTTTCAACGGTTAACTGTACGCTCTTCAGGAATTCATTTATGTAAACTTCTAAACAAAGAGGAGCAAGGTGCTGATGAACACAGGGAGGAAATGATAATTACCTTAGGTCAGGAGACAGCCAGATGAGTCAGTGGGGTTACTTTATATTAAATGTACGTAGCTACAAAGGTACTTGCTTTTGTTTCAGTTTATAGATTCACAGATAATTACATTATTTAAAATAATTAAATAATTAAAGCACTCTAGGTGAGGACCAATGATACGAGTAGGTCATGAAGCCAAAGATGATAATTAACCCAATGTAGTGCATCTAAGCTCCTTAGAAAAAAAATTCTTTTAAGGATTTTACTTCCAGTTATCTAAAACTTGTGGTCTAGTGTTGTCAAATTGTGCAGACAATGACAGAAGTATCAATAAAGTTATTAAATTTTCAGTTCATTTTTTTAAAGTTGATTTCTTGGGGTGCCTGGGTGGTTCAGTCGGTTAAGCGTCCAACTTCGGCTCAAGTCATGATCTCACGGTTCATGGGTTTGAGCCCGGATCGGGTCTGTGTTGATGACACCTAGCTCAGAGCCTGGAGCCTGCTTCGGATTCTGTGTCTCCCTCTCTCTCTGACCCTCCCTTGCTCACGCTGTCTCTCTCAGAAATAAATAAAACATTAAAAAATTTTTTTTAAAAAAAGTTGATTTCTTTATTTTGAGAGAGACAGAGTAAAGAGTGAAAGAAAAAGAGAGAGACTTGTGAGTGGGGGAGTGGCAATAAAGAGAGGGAGAGAAAGAATCCCAAGCAGGATGCCAACATAGGGCTTGAACCTACAAACTGAGATCATGACCTGAGCCTAAACCATGGGTCGGATGCTTAACTGACTGAGCCACCCAGGTGCCCACATTTTCAGTCTATTTTTGACATTAGGTCAGAGTACAGCTGAATCAATATACTTATTTATATAATGCCAAGAAGCTGGTATAATCTTTCTAAATGAAAATAGATTTTGTTAGCCTTCAATAAAATTTTTTTTAAAAATTCAAATTTTAGGGGCACCTGGGTGGCTCAGTCGGTTAAGAGTCTGACTTCAGCTCTCGCGGTCTGTGAGTTTGAGCCCTGTGTCAGGCTCTGTGCTCTGTGTGTCTCCCTCTCTCTATGCCTCTCCCCTGCTCATACTCTGTCTCTCTCACTTTCAAAAATGAATAATTTATTTTATTTTTTTAAATTTTTTAATTTATTTTTGAGAGAGAGAGAGACAGCATGAGCAGGGGAGGGTCAGAGAGAGAGGGAGNTGCTACCATTAAGCAGTACTTTGTAAAACCTCTTTCATGTAAAGAATGAGCTGTATGTAACTGAAATACAAGAGTAGAGTCTGTCACCAACATGATCAGGTCAACTTACTTTTACTATATGTTGAAGAACTTTCCTTCCGACTCAGCTTAAGATAAAGTTTGCTTTTAGGTTCACTATAAAATTCAGGATTTACAGTAGTAAACTTCTTCAGCTTGCCATACTGTTTTCTTTGAAAGTCAAATCCTTTTCTGCAAAATGAGTAAAAACAAAAATGAATGTAAATATTAAGGTACAAATTTTTACTGAGATACAATTGTCAATAACATAGTTGTTGCCACAGGTGTAACAATATAATGGCTTGATATATATATTATTATATATATAGCTATTATATATGTGTATATATAACATATATAATGTTACCGTGCTATACATTATATCCCCAGGACTTACTTTATAAGTGGAAGTTTGAAAGTACAATATTTTTTTCATCTTTAAAATACAGTATTAAAAGGAGAGAACCAGGGTGAGTGTATGTTTATATACTTTCATCCATGTACACAAAATAAAAAAATAGGAAGACAGTACAACCCTCACAGAATTATCATTAGCTTTCTTTTTTTTTAATGTTTTATTTATTTTTTGAGAGAGAGGAGCACAAGCGAGGGAGGGGCAGAAAGAGAGGAGACAGATGATCTGAAGCTGGTTCCACACTGACAGGCTAACAGCAGCAAGCCTGACCCGGGGCTTGCACTCAGGAACCATGAGATCATGACCTGAGCCAAAGTCAGACACTCAACTGACTGAGTCACCCAGGTGCCCTGAATTATCATTAGTTTTAAAAGAAACTAAGCTTGGGGTGCCTGGGTGGCTCAGTCAGTTGAGTGTCCAGCTTCGGCTCGGGTCATGATCTCGCAGTTCGTGGGTTCGAGCCCCGCGTTGGACTCTGTGCTGACAGCTAGCTCAGAGCCTGGAGCCTGCTTCAGATTCTGTGTCTCCCTCTCTCTCTGACCCTCCCCTGCTCATGCTGCCTCTCTCTTTCACTCTCTCAGAAATAAATAAAACATTAAAAAAATATTAAAAATTAAAAAATAAAAGAGACTAAGCTAGGAAAAGTATCAAAAAAGTACATAAAAGAGTATCTCAGCTTCAATAACTATAATAAATTATCCTCATTATTTCTATATCTCTTAGGTTATTTTGATGATTAAATAAAATAATACATGCAAAGTGTTTAGAAGAATGCATGGCATGTATAAACTCCCCATAGATGTTATTAAATTACCATGCAAATATTCATTGGAGCTACTTTTTGGATAATTCCATTTTTAGAAGACATGTTTCCAAAATGTAGCATTGTATTATCCTATAAAACTAACTAGTTAAGGCTTGTGAATGACCACTACCTATTATCCTGCACTGATAAAAATTATTCTTGTGGTTTGTTCAACAGGGTTTCCCTAAGGATTATGACTACATATAAAAATGATTAGAAAAGTAGCATGCCTGTCAGTTCTCCTGATATTGCTGAAACTGCTTGATGTTTAGAGGGGGCAAAAATACCTTTAGAAAATTATTTCCATTTTACAGTTAGAAAAACTGAGGTATTCTATCTTTTAGACACTTTACCTAGCTCAATCTCTTTTAAAACTGGTAACAATCATATGAGGTTATTATTTTCTGATATAATTAATTACAGGCATTATTTGGTACCAAGACACATACCTCACCAAAAGCTGGCATTCCTCAAAGAGGGGTATCTTTTGACTTCTTAGATATAAGCCAATACTCTTTATATCATTTAAAACCATGCTAGGTAGAGAGGCTTCCTGTGTTAAATGTCCTGGGGTCACTTCTTCAAGCCACTTGAAAAATTTACATCGGTCAGCTTTGGGTCCATCACAGGTATAAAAGAGACGACCCTAAGAGAAAGAGAATATTATAATTTAGTAAGAAAAATTTTATATTTTACTGTTTTTGTACTATTCTTGTCAAGACTCCTATAAAAAGCTACATAGCACTAATGTACTCTAATAAATTATTCATTATACAAGTTAATCTTTTTATTAATATTAAATAAATAAAAATTTAAAATCACTTACTTTACATTTATTTTCTCTTTATCAAAAAACTAAATTATTCTGAGAATATAAGTTTATTTGAAAAATAAAATTTTTGGTTTTCCCAATTGAAAATGTTCACAGTAGACAACCTGAAAGCTACCTAGAAACAACTACAAGAAATATCTTGTGCATTTCTTTTTGGCCTTTTTTTTGTTGCTCATGTTACTGTGTGTGTGCACACAAGGACACACATATACATTGTTCTTTTAAAAAGAGTAAAACTCAGATAATGATGTGTTTTCTATTCCATAACCTAACCTAACACAATCACATACTGTATGCATGACAACCATGTCATCAAATTGTCTTAAAAAGAAAAAAAGACTTTGGATGGCTCTATTTTATTCTATGGTTGTATTATTTACAAATGCTTGCCTTTGACAACTAAATTTATATCTCAATTTATATACACAATACATAAACATTTTACTAACTTGACTTCTTTCCATAATAACATGCTATCAGCAATGCAAATTAAATCAGTATGCTTTTATATTCCCCAGGCCTTATCTGTTACTGTACTGGGGATCACACAGCAGACTACTTCAACTCTCAATTCTTTAGGCTCACCTCTGCATTCTCTAAGACTTCAGGTTGGACATAGTCTTTTCTCAGTGCTCTCACTGTAACCTGGGCATATCCTTTCTATTCTATCAATTACACTATTACATAAAATTTCCTTTTATGTTTGTCTCCATCTACCACTATGCAATAGGTTCCTAGGCAATTTGAAGGGTTATCTTAACTCATACTTTTATATCCTAGAATACAGATAATCTTTCAGTAAAAATTTACTGGGAGTTTACTGTATGTTGCTTACTAACACCTCAAGTAGAAGGCTCCTAATCAAGACTTGCTCCTTAACTATGCTGGTCATAAAGCAATAGGTGCTGAAACGTTTTACAGGACAAGTATTCACTGGGGCAACAGGTGAGTAACAGGGAACAATACCTTATTTGGACCTTCCTTTTTAACCGTGACAAGTTTTGCAGGTTGATGATGATGGCAGGATGGCACATTACTTTCTACATTTTTCAGTTTCTCTCCCTTTAATGATGTGTAAAATGATATGTCGACTTTTGAAAGAGCTTTGTGCAACCTCTGTGCCAACCCAAACAGCAATATATTTAGATGTTCTACAAAATAGAAAAATACAAATGAAAATTAAATACAAAATAATTCTGTGTTTGTATCATGCGTACTGTTGGCTAAGTTTGAAAATAGACTTTTAACAGAGTAATCTGTAACCTCACATTGATATTCATTTTTTTAAAGGCAAGTTTTGCCCTTGTACAGTAAAACAAATTCAAAACTAATCATGCATCATACTTAAAATTTCTAAACAAAACCATCTGTAACACTTCTAGTTCTTTAAAATTTTTTAAATTAAATTGAGCCACGCAGGTGCCCCAGTAACACTTCTAGTTTAATAAAAAAAAATGAAGGGCACCTGGGTGGCTCAATCAGTTGAGTGGCTGACTCTTGATTTCAGCTCAGGTCATGATTTCATGGTTTGCAAGTTTGGGTCCTGCATTGGGCTCTGTGCTGACAGCTCAGAGCCTGGAGCCTGCTTGGGATTCTTTGTCTCCCTCTTTCTCTGCCCCTCCCCCACTCACTCACACACACACTCTCTCTCTCTTTAAAAAATAAACAAACATTTTTTAAAAAATGAAAAATTCTAACTTGTAAAAGATAATACTGTCATTTCCTACTTTTGACACTCTATTTGACCTGAAATTAGAATATAAGTTACTGCTGAAAACTGGAATGAACATATGGAAAATAACAAATCTCAAGTAGAGAAATTAATGTGAAAATTCACAGTATAAAATACTATGTTTTCTCACAGCTATACTACTTACATTAAGCAGCAACCAATTATAATAAAATAGAAAGATAACAGTCATACCTATGAGACAAGATGTAAAAATCTGCTTGTAATGAGCAGGAGACTGAAAAACAGCTGGTATATGAATTTGCCTTTGAGGAAGATAAGCAGATTTTATTTTCTGCCCACTTGGGAAGCATAGCTCAGAGCCACTTATCTCCTGAAATGGAATAATTCAAGTTATTATAATAACTCCAGAAAAATACCGTTTACTAATGAGTAAATTATTTTCTGTATATATGTTTAACAAACACATTTTTCTTTTGATTTTCAGAATCCTTGAAAATCATCTTATAATTTTATTATTATTACTATTATTATTTTAGCGAGAGAGCACAAGCAGGGGAGAGAGCAAGAGGAAGAGAGAAAGAGAATCTTAAGTAAGCTCCACACTCAGCGCAGAGCCCAATGCAAGGCTCCATTCCATGACCCTGGGACAATGACCCAAATGAAATCAAGAGTCAGATGCTCAACTAATGGAGCCACCCAGGCGCTTTTCATTTTTTCATTTTAAATGATACACCAATATAGTAAAAATGGTTACACATAGCACTTTTAATCATATAAATAAGACTAAATGTGGGGCACCTGGGTGGCTTCGTCAGTTGAGCATCTGACTTCGGCTCAATCATGATCTCATGATTCATGAATTTGAGCTCCACATCAGGCTCCCTGCTGTCAATGCAGAGCCCGCTTTGGATCTCTCTGCCTCTCCTCCACTTATGCGCTCTCTCCGAAAAATAAACAAACATTAAAAAAAAAAAAAAAGACTAAACATTTCTTGTCTGCCCCTTAATAAGTGTGTAAAACCTTTTTGCTAGGAAAAACTTAGCTGATGTGAATGGATCATTATGTATTTCTATTTCCAGTTACAACAATAGAATTGTGCATAACTAATGCATAATAAGATCTAACTTTACCCTAATAATGATCTGATTGGCAAAACTGAGCTGATAGTGAAAAGTGAAAACAATCATAAAAACAGTAGTAGTGGAAGTGGAAACAGTTGGAGCTATAATTTATTAAGTACCTATTATGTGCCAGATACCACATCAGATACTTTCAAATATATAATTTCTTTCAGTGCTCATAACTACTAGGCAAGTTTTTAAGTCAAAGAAGATATGACTGTAGCTAGTGTTCTATAAAACTCAAAAAAGGAAGTCCTCAGCTCCAAGAGTAAAATCATTGCTCCTATATAATTTTGTCAATTACTTTGTTGAAATTCAAACAGTAAGTATTGGAAAAATTGCACCAAGATACATTGGTTCATTTCCTCACCTGTAAATCTCCTGTTACACTGTAGTTGTAGCAGGCTGACTCTCCTAACATATTGTGAGTTTTCTTAGCCTTAGAAGTCTGCTTTAAATTCAAAGACAGTGCTTTCTTTCTGGAAATCAAATCTTGGCTGCTAAAATCTTGTTGCTGTTGATGGAGCATATCTTTTATCATTTGCAAATGCATGGAGTCTAAAGAGCTTTCATTCACAGCATCACTCTGTCTTTCACCCATGTCACTAAAATGGGTCCCAGAAACAACCTCAGCAGAGAAGTCATCTGTTACTTTATCAACTACTTTTGGAGTAGTCAAGTTGCACTGGGGTATGTTTTGATATTTCAGCCACTTGCTTTGAATGGACATATTATTGAGAAGTAAAACGTCCCCTGGAGTCACTTCTCTAGATTCTTTAGAGAAGGAAGTTTCACCTTGGTCGTCAAGCCCAAGGCTAAAAGAAAGAACCGCTGACTCTTCACACAAGTTGAATATGGGAGAACCAGAAGATTCTTGCCTGTCAGAGTTGGCCTCACATGAACAAGAATATAAATCAGGTGGCAAAGTAATAAATGGATCTCGGGTTCTACTTACTAATGGAAGCCTCTGAAAGTTCTTATTCTCCAGAGAACTGGGTTTTTTGAGAACTGGGTGAAAAAAAAAAGAAAAAGAGCTGATTAAATAAAAATGTATTATGGCCATCACCTAGGCTCTAAAAACCAGTAACTATCTATCCAAAAAAGAAAAGTAACAACTTGCCTTGCTGAAAACAAACAAAAAAACCCAGGTAATTTTAGTTCCTTTTTTATAATAAAATATCTTTAATGATTTTAGTCTCAAAAAAATGAAGATTTCAAAGCTCAAGAGACTTAAACTTTTTTAAGGTTGATGAATTTAAAATCCTTCCCTTTTTCTTTTCCCCCTTAGCTAAAATTCCCCCCCAACCTACCACCACCAATCACTAGATTATATTTACATAGCATTTAAGTTTTCAAAGTACTTTATAGACAAGAAGGGATTTATTATTCTCATTTTACAGATGAGATTGCCAAGGCCTAGAGGTAACATGACTACTGATTGGCAGCATCAGGACATGAACTGAGACAGAATAGAGAGTCCAGAAATAAGCCCACACTTATATGGTCATACAACAAAGGAGGCAAGAATATACAAATGGGAAAAGACAATCTCTTCAACAAATGGTGCTGGGAGAACTGGAGAGCTACATGCAAAAGAATAAAACTGGACCACTTTTTTACACCAGACACAAAAATAAACTCAAAATGGATTAAAGGTTATACCAAAGTCAACCAATGGTGTAAATCAGACCTTCACAATGAATCATTCCCCTGGGAGGGGAGGGCACCATAGAAGAGCCCACCTCTGGAGTTAACAGCTGTGAGAAGTACTGCAATAATGGAAGCCATGTGCAGAAGTCTGTGATGAGAAGTTGAGAGAAGTCAGAAGGAAGCTGAGAGTTACAAGGGAGTGCTGTATTTGGAAGTAAGAGCCATCTCAAATAGAAAAGCAGTGTGGGAAGGCTTGAGGAAGATAGCACTGAATCTGGTTTCAAGATATTTTTAGTTTAGTGACAATTTCTCAAATAAAAAACTTCATTTTACGCAGCTAGATATTATGAAAGCAGCAGGGTAGCCACTGTCTAAGCCGAGTAAGTGAAAGTCACCAGGTAAAGTTCTTGCTTTCAGGGACTCCTTAGAGAATTCTAGCATAAAATCTTCATCTCTTGAGTTCAAAGAAAAAGTAGACACAGGGTTCAAGGTCGAGATCTTTTGTTCTGGTGATGTCACCTATTAAGAAAGAAAAAATAAAATGTACTAACCAAATGTTACTATATTTTTCCCCTATAGTTTGAATGAATTCTAGTAATCCATATTATACAAATAATGCTTTCAAGCACATTATATAGAGCTACAGTATGGTAAAAATTCTTCCCAAAGGGACAGGATAAACTCATTAAAATCAATAAGAATAAGAAAAATAAACACAGAACATAAAAATCACTGGATTTATTTAAAATGGGTCAGATTCTGATTTAGGCTGATCTGGGTTATGGGGATTTGGTTCTAAGGATGAATCTCTAGTCAATAGGGATTAAGACTAACTCAGACCTCATGTTTGGAGTTGTGAAGGTAAAACTTCCTGCAGACTCAAGGGACGAATAGCTTTCTCTTATGTCTTCAGGTCTAGGGTTTATCTACAGTTGACCTAAACTTCTAGATAATTGCTCCCAAATAGAGTGAACTTTTCTGATCTATTCCAGATCTGAATAGTCATATTACTCATTGTGTTCTTCTCTTTAGAATAGTATTTAACTTTCTTGCTACTTCCAGAATTTAATCACCTTAAAAATGTAATACGATGATCACATTTAATATATATATTTATATAAAAATAGAATAAAAGAATAAAAGTTTGGAAGAATACATACCAAACTTCTAATAGTTTGGTTCTAATTGGTTGGTTTCTAATAGAGGTGGAATTAAGGGGAAAAGTTTCTTGTAACTTTATGTCCTTCTGAATGGTTTCAATTTGTTAGAACGTGTATGTCTTTTTTTTTTTTGTAAATTACAATAAAGTTAAAAAATGTATATATAAATTTTAAAACACTCCCTTGATTAGTCACTTGGTTTTAGGTGCTAAGCTAGGAAATAAGGATGTGAAGATAATTATTAATGATCCCCCCACTCAGGGAGTTCAGTCTAGTAGAAGAAACAGACAGATTAATGGGAAATTACATTAACTCTTCACCATAGTAATAGTCTTATTAAATTAACAAATTCTTATTATGTGCCAGGAACTGTCCTAAGTACCTTTATTTTTAACTTATTTGACCCTTACCACAACCGTATGAGGTCAGTACCCTCATTTTCCTTATTTTACAACTGAAAGAATTGAGAGAAAGAGTAGTTAAGCAATTAAACTTGTTTAAATTCATCCAGCTTATTAGCAGCAGAGTTAGGATTCAAACCTGGCAGCCAAGATCGTATTGCACCTTCAACAAAAGTAACAATAGGCAATATTTACTGAGTATTAGACCTTGTTCCCACAGTACATTCTCTACCAACCAGGCACAGAGTTCTTTCTAAACATAAGCTCAATCATTTCACTCCTCTCATTAAAACTCTAAGGGTTCCCAAACTCTCCAAAGTACAAGGCTCTGAAAATGTCCTACACAGCTGCCCTGTAAGATTAGGTCTCTTCCTTTTTGATCTCTCTTCCTAACACTTTCCCTTTCATTCGTTCACTCATTCCATGGCTACCTCCTTGCTGTTCTACAAACTGGCCAACATTCCCCTGCCTCAAAACCTTTACATTTACTATTCCTTACGCCTGGAATGCTCTTCCTCCAGATACCTGCATGGCATGTGTGCTCTCCCTCCCTCTCTTCTTTCAGGTCTCTACTCCAGTGTCATTTATTAGAGAGGCCCTATTTATCTGTAAAATAGAACTCCATCCCCCTTACACAGCTTTATTGTCCCCCACGGCACTTACTCTCTAAGGTTCTATATACTTGCTTATCATCTGTCTCCTTCCATCAGAACGCAAGCTCCAGGAGAGCAGATCTTTGCCTGTTTTATTCACAGGCCTATCTCTAGCATGGAGAACAGTGCAACACACAGTAGATGCCCCCAAAATATTTGAGGAATGAGTGACTGACTGATCGATTAAATATGCTAGTCTTTTTAAGGCATTTTCCACATCCACAGTCGCTACTTTCTTACATCCCATTTACCACTTAGTCCATTCTAAACTGGTTTCAATCCTCACTATTTCAAACTGAAACTGAAACTTGAATCTGCACTTGCCAAAGTCACCAATGACCCCCAAGTTGCCAAACAGACATGTTTCTGTCATTTTACTGATGTCTCAACAATAACTGACATAGCTAATCCTTCCTACCTCCCAATTCTTAAGAATGGGATATAACAATTTTCCTTTCAGTACACTCTTGAAATGAACCTATCCGTTCTTGGTGCTTTAAACTTTGATATGTGCAAATGACCACACAAACTTCTCTGATCCAGACCCATGTAACCCAACTTCTAACTTTACATCTCTACTTTGACTTGACTGATTCACAGGCATTCCTTGCCTGTTCCTATATATTCATCAAACCTGCCCCTCCATGCTGTGGACTGAATTGCATCCCCCACAAATTCAAATGCTGAAGTCCTAACCCCAATGTAACTGTAATTGGAGACATGGCCTGTAAGAAGTAACAAAGTCTAGGGGTGCCTGAGTGGCTCAGTTGCTTATGTGTCCAACTTTGGCTCAGGTCACAATCTCACAGTTCGTGAGTTCGAGCCCCGCGCCAGGCTCTGTGCTGACAGCTCAGAACCTGGAGCCTGCTTCAGATTCTGTGTGTGTGTCTCTCTCTGCCCCTCCCCAGCTCATGCTCTGTCTCTCTGTCTCAAAAATAAATAAAACATTAAAAAAAACTTAAGAGGTAACAAAGTCTAAATGATAAATGAGGTCATAAGAGTGGGGCTCTGATCTGACAGAATTAGTGTCCTCATAAAAAGAGAGCTTGCATTCACCTGCTCTCTTTCCCTCTCTCCATGTGTACACACAGAGGAAAGGCCATGTGAAGACACAGTGAAAAGACAGCCATCTGCAAGAAGGAAGACAGTCCTCATCAGAAATCAAATTAGCCAGAACTTTGATCTTGGACTTCTAGCTTCCAAAACTATGACAAAACAAGTTTCTATTATTTAAGAGACCCTTCTGCAGTATTTTGTTATGGCAATCCCAGCAGACTAATACGCGCCTCCATCTTACTCCACCCAGTGAAAAATACACAATTGTTAAGTCAGGCAGCCAAGTCTTTCTTCTCCCTTTTCCTTCACCCTAACTTTCTACATTCAATCCACCAACACTCATGCTTCTAACTCCTTTCACTGCCACAATCCCTATCTTCAAAGTCGCTATCAATTAAGTCTCCTCTAAACTGGTTTCCCTGTTTCCATGGCAGTGCCCACTAAACCCATCTACCACAGAGCAGCCAGCAAAACCTTTTTAAAATGTAAATTAAGTCATGTGATTTTCTGCTGAAAACCCTTCATGGATTTCCCTGAGGAACACAGAGGGCTATCAA
This sequence comes from Crocuta crocuta, assembly GCF_008692635.1. Taxonomy (NCBI): domain Eukaryota; kingdom Metazoa; phylum Chordata; class Mammalia; order Carnivora; family Hyaenidae; genus Crocuta; species Crocuta crocuta. Next base: position 1,991,228 of record NW_027528617.1, read on the forward strand.
AATTCTTAACCTCACCTGTAAGACTGTGTGTCTGGTCCTGCTCACTTTTCCAATTTCTAATTACTACTTTCCCTTTCACTCTCTACAATCCTACTACTCTGGCTTTCGTCCACTTTCTCAAGCCCACTTAGCTCTTTTCAGTCTCAGGGTATTTAGATTTGCAGTTTCTTTGCAAGGTATCTTCCTCCCCTACTGCTGCCACAGCTGGAGAAGCCGAAAAGTAGATTTATTCACAGAATAGATTCCCCTATAATTTCAGAGTACTTCCACAGCTTTCCTACATGGCAATGATCTCAATTTATTTGTTTGCTTGTATTCTTGATTAACATCTCTCTCCCTCCTTAACCATCTCATCCTCTTTCTCCTTGGCCTTTAAAGACAGAGATCATACCTGTTTTGTCCATCAATCTATACCTAAGTCTTAACAAGTTCTGACCTACAGAGGGCATTGGTGAATTACTATGTATTCATGAATTTTTTATTTCACAGTAAAATTTCATAGTCTATTCCAAACATGTTCCATATATTTCCAGTTAAGATTATGCCTAGGCATTGTATATCAGTTGTTACCATCATCGGGATACTTTTTCTATTATGTTTTCTAACTGGTTCAGGAAAGGTATTAATTTTTTAAGTTTATCTTGTCTTTAGCTCCCTTACAAAATTCTTCTTAAACTTCTCATTTTTAATCGATTCTTCTATTTCTTCCTCTTTAATTATGTATGCCTCCCATGTCATGTCATATTAGAAAATTCAAAACACCTTTGAATAATAAGATAGCTGTCATCTATATTTTGTTATTTATTCTATCAGAAATTTTGCTGCTTGTTTTATCATTAAAATAATGTTGGTTGGTTATTGATAAACTTTATCATGTTAAAAAATTATCCAATCTAAGATTTTTATCTTTTTAGTTTTTAATGGTTCATTTCTTATAAGTCTACCAAGATTTTTTACTCTCAGATATTACAGCTTTGCTTACATTATACCTTATTTGCTTCTGATGACGTCCTCTCTGCTGATTTAAAATTATAATTCAGATAATGATATGAACGGTCTGAATTTTTAGGAGAGAAATCTAAAATTGCTGTGGAGAAAAAAAAAGCATAGATTTTTACTTAATGGTTTGTTCAGTGTCAAATAACTTTTCAATGCTATATTTTATTTAGAATTTACTTACAGTCATTTTCAATTGAGTTGTTATTAGACTCAGCTCTCACTTGAAAATTGTCTTCAACATTAAAACTAATACCTCCTTTTGGAAACTCTTCTTCATCTGGGAACTAGAAAACAGAGATCCATTTATCAGTTTATCTATTAAAACAGTGTGTGTGTGTACATATGTACATCTTTATCTACCTCTCTACAACACACACATACATAGTTTGTGGTTATAACTTGAGACACAGACAAACAGAAAACAATATGTTATGAAGTCAATTTTAGTCAGGGAAAGCAGAGTATATTATATTTCATCTATTCTTATGGTTCACATTTCTTTTTTTTTTTTAACGTTTATTTATTTTTGAGACAAAGACAGACAGAGCACGAGCTGGGGAAGGGCAGAGAGAGAGGAAGACACAGAATCTGAAACAGGCTCCAGGCTCTGAGCTGTCAGCACAGAGCCTGATGTGGGGCTAGAAGCCACAGACCACAAGGTCATGACCTGAGCCAAAGTCGGACGCCTAACCGATTGAGCCACCCAGACACCCCCAATTCACATTTCTTATACCTTACGTAACACCACTGAGATACAGATGCATCCTGTGATGACATTTTTATATCTCTATAGCACAGGCAATGGTTGTGACATAGTTAGCATTGCTGTGCAAGTGAAACTGTATGCAATTTAGACATACTGTTCATATAGTAGTCACTTACATAGGAGTTTGCATTAACATTAGCCATGTTATGAAATTTTCCTGTTTAGACATGTTCAAAAGGATGACATTATCATTTGGCACTGAATAAAAAAGTCTTGTGTTCACAGAAGGGCAAGGAAACAAAGCAGTCTGATATATTTTATTTGTAATATACAAATAAACCCTTCTTTCAACAAATATAACATTAAAAATCTAAGTGCAAGTGAAAAAGTTGTAGAGATCTGTTTCACAACATTTTATTTTATTTTTTTAAATTTTTTTTTTAAGGTTTTTATTTATTTCTGGGAGAGAGAGAGAGACAGCATGAGCAGGGGAGGGTCAGAGAGAGAGGGAGTCACAGACTGAAACTCCAGGCTCTGAGTTGGCAGTCAGCACAGAGCCCGTTGCGGGGCCCGAACCCATGAACCACGAGATCATGACCTAAGCGAAATGATCTAAGCGAGAAGTCGGACGCTTAACCGACTTAACCGACTAAGCCACCCAGGCGCCCCTGTTTCACAACAAATACACTTCACATGACTGAACCATACACACAAAAATGGATAAGGCTGGAAACTTTATGTTTTTTACCACAATGAAAAGTTTTTACAAGAAAAGTCGAAGTGATGAAGCACTGTGTAATGTTAATTGACTGTTCTTCCTTCTTAGTGGTGTGTAATGTAACAGTGCTTCTTTCAATCAGTGATAGCACCTGAGAATTTGATGAACCACAGACTTTTTTTAAAGTTCAGAGACTGCTATATGCAATTTGCCACACTTATACCAAAAAAAATTATCTGTGTTCCTAAGCCTGGTCATTTTGCCTTAAAACATATCTTAGAAACTCATGATATAAAACATAGCCATAACCAATGTATGTGAAAATAATTAGAAATAAAACAAATGGAGGTGCCTGGCTGGCTCAGTCGGTAGAGCGTGTGACTCATAAGCTCAGGGTGGTAAGGTCAAGCCACTCTCCATGGAGCCTACTTAAAATAAAACTTAAAAATAAAATAAACAAAACAAATGGACACAAATTTCATTTTCAGTATGAGTACCTCTCTATTTTCCTCAAAAGAAACCATAGGAAATAAGACACAAAAATATCTTTTATCTTCGATGAAAATAAGAAACAATGGTAACCTTTAACAACAATAGATTAAGAGGATGGGGAAGAACACAGACTTGGTAATATGAAAGAAAGTCACACCAAAGTACCTATTATGGGGNTAAACTGATTTACCCCTATAACCATGGAAACACTTAGAAACTGTGCCATCCACAGGCATTGCTGAAAAAGTAGGCTGCAAAAGGCTAAAAACATTTTATAATGTTTAGAAAGAGAAAAATCAAGAAGAAAATGGGAGGAAATTACCAAAAGCTTATTTTTAAAAAAATGTTTATAGGACTGGTGGACTTGTATCTGCAGGATAAAGAGATTCACTGAGTATTCAATATACAGTATTAATAAAACCTGAAGGAAGGCACATCACTGTGAAATTTCAAGAATAAAGAATATAAAGACAATATGCTAAAAACCTCTAGGAGAAAACACTGTTAAATTTAAATTTAAAAAGAAAAATAGCAGATCATATCCAATTTCTATATTTAGCCTATTGGTCAAGTATGAGAACAGAATAAAAACATCTACAACATGCCGCATCTCCCAGATTCCACTTCCCATCCTCCCTTTCTTCAGAGGCACTTAAGATGGCCATAACAAAACAAGAGAAAAAGACAGTGTTCAAGATATAGGCAACCAAGATCGGAAATAGGCAAAGGCTATTTTTATGATGCCAACTATACAATGTAGATTGGAACAGACAGACAGAGGACCTAGGAAAGAGATCCAAGAGGGAAAAAAATGAACAAAGTTTAATAAGTATGTGTAGATTCCAAGCTTTTCGAACAGGTGAGAAATCTTTACCCCAATATTCAAAGAATACTAATCAAATTTTTAAAAATGAGACAATTAGAAACTAAGAAAAAAATCCAAAATTATAAAATAAACTGTAACCATACTATATTAATTGGTTCAGCTGTGAAAATATTACATTTATACTAATAAAAATGTTGAACACCTATTTATCTAAAAATTATAGTATAGTTATACTAGGAATCTGAGAGAATATAAAGAAGGAGTTCAGACACAACTTATTTTACTTAACATAGCCACTATAATCATTAGTTCTTATTAAAAATAGTATAAAACCATGACAATAGTTAATAAAAGCAGTAAGAATTATTAATTAAAAGAACTAAATGAAAACTTAAGAGTTCTGGCTCCAGAAACCATGAAAAAAAGCACTCATAGATGTGAATATAAATATTTAAATAAATTTTAAAAATGCATTTATAATTTTAAATTTAAATAAATATTAAAAATGCATTTCTGTGAAAAATCACAAACAGAATCAAAACACTAATACGTTAGGAAAAACAACAAATGGTTAATTTTCTTAATATAAAAAGAGCTCCTACAAATCAAATATACAAATAACAGATAGAGAGTCCTATATGCCACAGCTGTAAAACTCTACGGGAAAAATTTAAGATCAAAATGGAAAATATACTTTTACAATATTGAAAACATATCAATAAAATATAAAAATGTCTCCTCAAGATTTATATACACAATGAAATTCCACTCAAATTCCCAGCATGTTTCTGTACATGTGTGGAAATTTTAAGCTAATTCTAAAAGTATATAGAAGTGCAAAAAGCTAAAAAGAACAAAGTAGGAAGATTTAGAGATGCATGAATACACATACTTTGTAAGATATGAAGACTTCCAAAACTAGTAACCAAAATCAACCTGAAATATAGGGACGCCTGATTTATAGCAAAAGGAGAAACACAAAAGAATGGAGAAAAGATAGTTTTTTCAATAAATGGTGCTAGGTCAACTGAATGTCTGTATGGAAAAATATGACACTTGATCTATACCTCAATACATAAAAATCAATTACAGGTTAATAGTACATCAAAATGTGAAAGGCAAAATAATAAAGCTTCTACAAGATGGGAGAATATTTTTCTTTTCTTTTCTTTTCTTTTTTTTAGAGAGAGAAAGTGAATCAGAGTAGGGGAGAGAAGGCAGAAGGAGGGAAGGATGTTGGGAGAGAGTGAGAGTGAGAGAGGGAGAGCGAGAGAGAGAGAGAGAAAGACAGAGAGAGACAGAAAATACCAAGCAGGCTCCACAGTTAGCATGGAGCCCTATACAGGGCTCAATCCCACAACCCAGGGATCATGACCTAAGCTGAAATCAAAAGTTGGACGCTGAACTTCCTGAACCACCCAGGAGCCCCATGGAGGAAAGATTTCTTAAACAAGACAAAAAAGCACTGATCATAAAAGAAATAGTAGATAAATTGCATTATGTTAAAAATTATAAACTTCCATTCAATGAAAAGCATCATTAAGAGTAAAATATAAGACAGAATCAGGGAAAATATTTGCAAAGTATTCAACTGACAATGAGTATATATCCAATATATAAAGAATTCCAAAAATTAATTAAAAAGATAAACACACAAATTAAAAACTGAGGAAGAAATCTGAACAAACACTTCAACAAAAAGAATATAAAGAAGGCCAGTCAGCATCTAAAAAGGTCAAACCTCACTGTTAGGCAGGAAAATAAAAACTAAAACCGCAATGAAATACCACTACATATCTACCAGAATAGCTAATATTCAAAACAAAAATTGTCAGCACCAAGCGCTGATGAAGATAGGGTGATGGAGACTCTCATACACTTCTTATAGAAATGTAAACTATTACAACCATTTTTGGAAGGAAGTTTGGGCATTATATACTAAAAGCAAAGATATGTATACCTGGGACTCAACAATCCCGCTCCAACGCAATATAATTAATAGAAGCGTATCATGTGTGTACATGTTCATGGCAGCACATGAATGTTCCTACCATTATTATCAGTAACAACGAAATGCAAACAACTGAAGAATGGATAAACCAGAGCATATTCATATAATGGACTAGCACACCAGCAAGGAAAATGAATAAACTACAGCCACAGGCAAGAATATGGATGAATTTCAAACATTCAATGTTGAACAAAAAGAATAAGACACAAAAAACACATAGCATATTACTCTATTTACATCAAGTTTTAAAAGCACAACAAATATATGATGTTTTAAGTCAGTATAATGGTTATCTTTGGAGGGAATAGAAGGGGTAGTAGTTGAAAAGGTGTGGAAGGGGGACTTCTGGATGGAGGTTATATGGGTGTGTTCGCTTCATGGTAATCATTAAGCTGTGGACTTATGGTCTGTACATTTATTTTGTATGTGCATTCCACCTTAATATAAAAGAGGAAAAATTTTAATCTCTTTGACATTGTTTCAAATATATGCATATCATTCTCTCTCTTTGACCTCTATTAAGTAGCAATGAGAGGTACCTGGTGTCATACTTAGAGAAGTGGGGGTGGGGATAACAAAGGAAAAGAAAAAATCTATAGCTGTTAAATATATTTTCTGTACATAATCTGCCTATTTGCCCTTGTCACGATTCCCTAGTCTTTTCTTAAATGAAAAATAATTCTTTAAATTCCAGATCCCAAAAAGGCAGCAAATCCTTCAAATAAAATATTTTTCTGTTATTTAGATTGATTTCAGATATCATGCTTCATATCAATTTAGTAAACTTCTTTGTAACTTACATTTGTTCAAAGATTTTAATATAATCTCTTTATAAAATTTAACATTGACATAAAGAAAATGATCTGGCAAGGTGCAACCATAAAAAATATTTTTACCTGCAAGAAATCAATCTGCATACAAGCGCTAGTCAATTCTGGTGTCAAAAAACAAGAGTCCGTCACACAGTTTCCATACTCAATACTATCTGGAAACTGACTGCATTTTAGCTGTGAGTTGTGTCCTCTGACCATCACAGAGCTACTGGCTGATCCTTTCACTTGGTGCCCTTGAAACTCAACAGGCTACAAGTAAATTATTAAAAATGAGTATTGTGTAAGTATATATTGATATACAGTCACTAGCATATATACATAGAAAATAAATCACAATTCAGCTCTATTAAATATTACTTAATGTAATAACTGCTAAGTGACCAAGACTAAAAACCAGGGAATACTCCTGTTATCCTAACATTAACTATGAAATATAACTCAGTTATAGATTTAATCGAATTCAAGTTAAAAATTAATAAGTATCAATTTTTTCATTACACGTATAACAGTATAGTTATAATGGGCTAATTAAACCAGAAAGATGGGGAGTGGCTCACAGTTTGTGAGTCTGAGCCCTGCGTCAGGCTCTGTGCGAACACTGTGGAGCCTGCTTCAGATCATCTCTCCCTTTCTCTCTGTCCCTCCCCCACTTGCTCTCTCTCAAAAATAAATGAATAAACTTAAAAAAAATCAGAATGAAGGGGCACCTGGGTGGCTCAGTCAGTTAAGTGTCCAACTCTTGATTTGGGCTCAGGTCATGATCTCATGGGCATGAGACTAGCTCTAATTCGGGCTCCATGTGGAGCCTACTTGGGATTTTCTCTCTGCCCTTCCCCTACTTGTGCATGCTCTCTCTTTCACAAAATAAATAAACATTAGGGGGAAAAACCAGAAAGACATAATTGCTCCTTTCTCTATGCTTCCCCTGTACATTATACAATTTTCCATTATAGACTTATCACATTATAGTACAATGAAGTTTTTTCTTATCTATATACTATCTTACCTATATACTAAGTATACTGTAAGATCCTTGAGGGAAGAGACCTTTTGTTTCATCAGGATATAATGTGCACTTAACACTGTGTTTGGCATACAGGAGACAGTCAACAAGCACAATAATAGGAAAGAAAGTAAGAGAAGAAATACAATACATTTTCATTTATTTAGGCATTTTGTAAACTATCAGGCTTAACAGAGGAGGAGGGATGGTGGGCTTTCTGCCTCCCAGAAGATCTGATCCTATTGCTCTGAGAACAAAAGTGATGCCTAAGAATATGATGTCAATATAGGTATGCACCTCAGGGAGGTAACTGTCATCTCCTTAGAGACTTGATCAGCTTTCAGGCTCCAAGTGGCTTTCTCTGCTGCCCCCTTGAGGGTGCTAGGATTTTTACTCCTCACAGGTTGACCAAGCCTACCCAGAACGTAGAAAATTAAGATTGCTAATAGAGCCAAAGGAATGCACACAAAGGATAAATTTATTTCTAATAAATGAACAAAATTATAATAGTACATAATCTGAATATTCTCTTATTTAAAAATGAAGATTCTAAATCACACATTTGAGAGGAAAATCAAATCTAAAATGTCCCTGTATTGGGCTTTTGTTGAAAATATTCTGAATTATAAAACACACACATTTCAATTTAAAAAGTCTCAATTGTTAAAGACTGTATATTTCCATTTTGTTTGATGGGGAATACAAATTCTCCACAAGCAAACAGATGCCTTGTTTTCTGTGCTTCTATGTGGATCTCTTCTGTAGAGTTTGACTGGGTTTTAGAAACAGAATCAGTACTTATAAACTTCAACTATTTATATGCTATTTTCTTTATCCATTTTTGATATGCAGTAGGTAGAACTATTTAGACCTTGGGTTAGATATACTTCTACAGTAGTAGAAGTGGTAGAACAGACTTTATGTTCAGGTCTATAAAGATATTCATTTTATTCTCCGCAGAACATTCCTTAATTATACTTTATCTTCCTGTCCAACCTCTAGGGCATCCTTCGTAAATATATGTACATGTATATATATATATATACATCCTTCATATATGCATATATATGAGATGCATTATTAGTTCATGAGTAAAGAGAAAGGGCTCAAGACCAAAGGCTAGCAGTTATTAGTTACTCTTGCTCTTAAAACCAGGTTAATTCATTATGCTCACTAACCTTCTACCTGTGAAAATTCTGATAGTTGTATAAAAAATAGCAGGAAACGACAGTGGATTAGGAAATCAAAGATCTTCACAAGTTTTACCTTAGGGTCACAAGTTTTTCTCTTTAGCTGTTTAGGAATAACATCTAGAAAAGTAGTCACTTCTTCATTTCCCAAGGGAAAGAACTAGAATAAAATACCAGTGTGTTAGCTAGAATAGTTTTGTAGGTGGTACATGAGTTAGATGGGAAAATACTCACAAAACTTAAAGTCTGCCACTTGAAAATACATTTGCTATTTCAATCTTCCGTATATACACATGTATAAAAACTATCCCTCGCAAAGGAGTTCTCTAGCAGATGAGGTACTTGTGCTAATTAATTTTAAAATTCAGCAATAAAAAATTCTAATTCTAAAATTTCAACTGAATGTTTTAACACTAGAAAAAATTGTTAAGTACCTAATAATTACCCACCAAATCTAATATTTAATGTGAATACAGATTAATTCAAAAATGAATGATTATTACAATCATTTTCTAGCAACCATAAAACACAAAATACAGACAACAGCAACTAGTCATTTTTAACTCATCAAATAACTATGTAAAATAACCATAATTCCTACTATGAATTAGATAGAAAAATGAATTCAACTGAGAAGCAATTTTTATGTTTAAAAAATGTAGAGAAAAATATTTCCTCAATAGACAGAAGAGATAAATTAGTGTATTTCTTCAAATAATGGGTGCTTTCCATTAATAACAAAATACATTAGCAGATCTGCCAAGTAGTTCTTAAAAACATTCAACTCATATTTTATTTTATTTTTTTATCAAGTCATATTTTAGAATTAGAATTTTCTAATACAGTGAGTTTAAAAAAATCAATTAGCACAGCACCTTCTCTTCTCCTTTGCTATCTGTAGCTAATTATAGAAATGAAGTGGCAGTGCCATTAAGTGTATCCTCTAAGAATACCCTAATTTTAAATTTTGAAAGTTCTATTATTAATGTACATGAAGAAGCTGCTTCAGAGGGTTGTAGTACAAAAGACATTACATAAATACAAATATACTCCTATATTAATGCTACAGATATAATAATTTCTTTTTGGAAAAGACTGTAAAACCTTTTTCATTACTGTTAAGATTACAATGCATTTTTTAAAAAACATGCAATTATTTATTTATTTATTTATTTAGAGAAAGCATAAGTGAGAAGGGGAAGAGAGATGGAGAGAGAGAATCCCAAGTATGCTCCACACTGTCAGTGCAGAGCCCTATGCAGGGCTCAATCTCATGAACCATGAGATTATGACCTGAGCCAATACCAAGAGTTAGACGCTTAACCAGCTGAGCCACGCAGGTGTCCTGAAACACGTAATATTTATTTTAAGGGGTAACTCCTTATGGAGGAAAAAATAGTGATACTGTTTATTTGCAGTTTATACTTTGTGATAATTGATCTTGAATTTAAATTTAAATTGAATTTAAAATTAAAATTTAAATCCTAATTTTTCAATTGAAAGAAAGCAGTAAGAATATGATCACTTATGGCCCCTGGGTGGCTCAGTCGGTTAAGCATCCCACTCTTGGTTTCTTTCAGCACAGGTCACGACCTCATGGTTCGTGAGTTCGCACCAGTAATGTGATGCGTCCTTCGGATTCTCTCTCTCCGTCCCTCCCCTAGTCCTGTGCATTGTGCACATGCTGTCTCTCTGTCAAAATAAATAAACTTAAAAAAAAAAAGAATGTGATCATTTACAAACTAAATTATACAGTTGCTAATTATGATATTATATACTTGCTCTTATTATATATAAAGGGTGCAAAATGATTGAGCCAGCACAATAAGAATTTTATTTCTTTTGTTCTCTTTTAGGCAACAAGAGTTGCAGGTGCAGCTGTAATTGTCAATGACAATTACTGGATTAAGTAATGCTTGCAAGTTTACAGACTTAGTCTCATAATAAAAGATCTGTTATCTAACCAAATCCCATTGACCACACAGGCATTTGTACAAAAGACAGTAGGATCATCTAAATAAGTATAATTACTTATTAAGTACTTATAATTACTTAATTAAGTACCAATTACAAATGAGATTGAAAACTAGTGGTGCCTGGGTGGCTTAGGCAGTTAAGCATCATACTCTTGATTTTGGCTCAGGTCATGGTCTCACAATCATGACCTTAAGATTCTCTCTCTCTCCCTCTCTCTGTGTCCCTCTTCTCTCTCTCTCTCAAAAATAAATTAATTAAAAAATAAAATAAATGAGATTGAAAACTGACAATATAAAATACAAACATAAAATTATATGCCATACCTATATATACAACTATAATTTCTGGCTACTTTACAGTTTAAAAATAAACTTACCTGCAAAGAATGAAGTGATTCACTTGGTTTGACTTCATTTTCTTTTATAATCTTAGGAACAGAAATATTAACATAAGAACAACTAAAAAATATGTTTCTATTAAACATAAGAAATTAAAGGGTACCATCACTAATAATCAAAAAAGTAAAAAATGTTAATTAAACACTATTTTGACTTAGTAAGAATTGAAAATATCTTAGTATTGGTGAATGAAGAGTGAAATAAATATTCATATTGTAAAACAGTAAGACTTTTAAATTTGACAATATAAATCAAGAAAATTGTTCTTAGCTTTTCAATTTATTAGTTCCACTTCTGGGACTAACATCTAAGGAAATAAATGTAAACAATGATTTATGTGTAAAAACATTTACTAATATTTTATTTATCCAAGCAAATGCTGTAAATAACCTAAATGTTCAAAATAGGGCACTGTTTGTCCAAAGCACAGGATATCCATAGGATGGAATAGTAAGTAGCCTTTAAAAGATATATCTAACCGCTGGTCGGTAGCAAGTCACCAATGTCAATCTCTGTTCCACAGGATGGGGTTTATTAAAGCTGTCAAGAATAAGACTTACTTCAAGAGATATCAAGTGAAATTTAGAAGACAAGAGTGCAAAGTTGATTACTTTGCTTTGAAATTCTTGGTAATTCAGGATAAAAATAAGTACAACACCCCTTAATACAGGATGATAGTTTGTGTTACCAACAGAGATATCTCATTTATCAGATTGCTAACACTCATATAAAAGATATGATAGTTTGTGCAGCTTATGCACATTAACTCCCAAAGTATGGTGTGAAGGTTGGCATGACAAATCATGCTGCAGCATACTATACTGGCCTGATGCTGGCCCACAGGCTTCTCAGTAGGTTTGGTCTGGGCAGTCTATGAAGGCCAAGTGGAGGCTATAAGATGAATACAATATGGAAAGTACTGATGGTCAATCTGGTGCCTTCACCTGCTATTTGGATACAGGGCTTGCCAGAATGCCTACTGGAAATAATTCTGGAAGACCCTCAAGGGAGCTGCAGATGGAGGTTTTTCTATTCCTCAGAGTACTAAACGATCCCTTGGTTATGACTGGGAAAGCAAGGAATTCAATGCAAAAGTACATGGGAAGCACATCTTGGGTCAGAACATTGTAGATTATATGTGTTCCTAATGGAAGAAGACTTAGGATGCTTACAAGAAACAATTCTCTTGATACATAAAGAACAAGGAAACTCCAGGCATGATGGAGATGTATAAGAAAGCTCTTGTTGCTGTATAAGAGAATCCAATCTTTGAGAGGCAGCCTAAGAAAGAAGTTAAAAAGAAGAGGTGGAATCATCTCAAAATGTCTCTTGCACAGAAGAAAGACAGAGTAGCTGAGAAGGCAAGCTTCTTTAGAGCACAGGAATGGCTGCTGAGAGCTAATAAACCAAACCACAATTTTGATTTTTCAGATTAAAGACAGTAATAAACTTATTCACCAAGCGGCTAATAAAATAAAATAAATTAATAGAAGATACATTTAAGAAGTGTTTTAATGAAGTGAGAAATATATTAAGGGGAAAAGATACAAAACTATTTGTATACATCAATCTAAACATTTTTAAAAATAGGCCAAAAAATCCTGGAAACATTAATAATAATCATCTCTTAGTAGGTTGTTTTATTTTTCTTCACTTTTTCTGTAATTAAAAAAGAGAAAACATCAAGATTATTAAAAAACAGTAATATGGAAAATAGAGCAATATACAAAATGGGGCAAATGAAACATTTCACTTTCTTTTCTTTCAAACATATCTTCTTGAAAGAGCAATGCCATATGAATTGTCCCTCCAAATACATTAATAGTATCCCCACTGAGAAACACTAATTTAGAGGATTTTATTCTAGAATTTCAATGTACCTAATTAGTACTATTATTTTTATATTACTACAATGGTTCCCAAACTGTTCAAGATACTTTGGGGTCCCACAGGGAACTCAACATGGGCTCCATAAGATGCTTTAAATTTAAGGGAAATAGTGTCATCTGATCTCTATTGATCTCTACTGAACAAACTACTAACTCAAGATAGTTCCATTTCAACTACAGATCTTATGTCATTTCTCTCAATGGCACCATATCTTTGTAAAGCTGAGTTTCAGAAATTGCTATGATAAAAAAGAAATCAATTACCATCAGAAATACAACATGAACTAATTATTCCAAGGTTTGGGAAGCTGAGCAATGACCAACAAATCCATACATTCTATCAGTGATTGTGTTTATTTAAAAATAAAGTGCTTACAGCAACATCTTACTCAACACGTCTCCAGAGGCAAGGGAAACAAAAGCAAAAATGAACTCTGTGACCTCATCCAAATAAAAAGCTTCTGCACAGCAAAAAAAAAATCAGCAAAACTAAAAAGCAACTGACAGAATGGGAGAAGTTATTAGCAAATGACACATCAAATAAAGGGTTAGTATCCAAAATCTATAAAGATCTTATCAAACTCAACACCCCAAAAAAAAATAATAATCCAGTGAAGAAATGGGCAAAAGACATGGATACTTCTCCAAAGAAGACATCCAGATGGCAAACAGACACATGAAAAAATACTCAACATCACTCATCATCAGGGAAATACAAATCAAAACCACAAGAGATACCCCCTCACACCTGTCAGAACGGCTAACATTAACAACTCGGGCAACAACAGATGTTGGCAAGGATGCGGAGAAAGAGGATCTCTTTTGCACTGCTGGTGGGAATGCAAACTGGTGCAGCCACTCTGGAAAAACAGTATGGAGGTTTTTCAAAAATTAAAAATAGAAGTACCCTATGACCCAGCAATTGCACTACAAGGTCTTTGTCCAAGGAATACGGTGTGCTATTTAGAAGGGGCACATGCACCCCAATGTTTATAGCAGCGGTACTGACAATAGCCAAAGTATGGAAAGAGTCCAAATGTCCATCGATGGATGAATGGATAAAGAAGATGTGGTGTATATATATACAATGGAGTATTACTCGGCAATCAAAAAGAATGAAATCTTGACATTTGCAACTACATGGATGGAACTGGAGGGTATGATGCTAAGTGAAATTAGTCAGAGAAAGACAAGTATCATATGACTTCACTCATATGAGGAATTTAAAGATGGACATATGGGAAGAGAAGCAAAAAAATGTATAAAAAGAGGGAGCAAGAAAAAACATACTAGACTTAAATATAGAGAACAGAGGGTTGGCTGGAGGAGTTGTGGGATGGGGGATGGGCTAAAAGGGCATTAGGACTCTACTCCTGAAATCATTGTACCATATGCTAACTAACTTGGATGTAAATTAAAAAATAAGTTAAAAGGAAAAATTAAAAATAAATAAAATGCTTACAAGAACCATTTCATTATACATATATCGAATCATTATGTTGTACAACTTAAACTGATTACAATGTTAATATGTCTTTTATATCAATAAAAATGGAAAAAAGTAAAAAGCTCATTAAATTACTAGGACATAATACTATGTTGTTTAATACTACTAACTACTTAGTAAATGGAACTGCCAGGTTTGGTTTTTCTTCTTTTTGGCCAAGGAATATAATGAAAACAATTACTGAAATATAGGGTGTGGGGGAATCATGAACCAAGATAGCTTGGGACCCTTTATATTACTATAAACTCATTACAAATAACAACATTCTATATCAAAACATAAGAATATGCTGATAGGGTGGCACAAAAACAGACACATAGACCAATGGAACAGAATTGAGAACTCAGAAGTGAACCCAAAAGTATACAGCCAANAATGAAATAATTTTATTCATCATACATATAGTAGTATTTTTAAACTTTTTAAAAACTTATTTCTAGGAGTGCCTGGCTGGCCCAGTTAGTAGAGCATGTACCTCTTGATTTTGGGTTGTAGGTGCAACCCCACACTGGGTGTAGATACTACTTAAAAATAAAATCTTTGGGGCACCTGGGTGGCTCACTCGGTTAAGTGTCTGACTGTTGATGTCAGTCCAGGTCATGGTCTCATGAGAGATCAAGCCTCTATCTGATAGCACAGAGCCTGCTTGAGATTCTCTCTCCCTTTCTGCCTCCCCCTAAACCCTGCTTCACAGGTGTGTGTCTGGGTTTACACTCTCTCTCAAAATAAATATTTAAAATAATAATAAAATATTTTTTAAAAAAACACTTAAAACAGAATGAAACAAGGAATACAACTTAAATTTGAAGATAAGGTAGTCTTGATAATTGTTCAATCTGTATTTGGGATATTTGAGGATTCATTGCTATTTTCTGTATGTTCAAACATTTTCATGATAAAAAAATTTTTTAAAAGGTTTTGGTTCTTTTTTTAAATTTTTTTTAATGTTTTATTTATTTCTGAGAGAGTAATGTTTTATTTATTTTTGAGAGAGAGAGAGACAGCATGAGCAGGGGAGGGTCAGAGAGAGAGGGAGACACAGAATCTGAAGCAGGCTCCAGGTTCTGAGCTGTCAGCACAGAGCCCAACGCAGGGCTGGAACCCACGAACCGTGAGATCATGACCTGAGCCGAAGTCAGACACTTAACCGACTGAGCCACGCAAGCGCCCCGGTTTTGGTTGTTTTCTAAGTCAGTATTAGAAATGGTTCCTTTTTTCAAACTAATTGAAAAATACTGAGTAAACAGCTAATAACCTATACTAACAATTCTAAAAATGAAATATTAACTGTTAGAACAAAGCCAAGACCACCACTACATGGCTGTAGTGTAAACACAGAAAAGAAAAAAGAGAACTTAATGCTATTTCTGGGTCTATTTTATTTTATTTTTCTTTTAACTTTTTTTAATGTTTTATTTATTTCTAGGAGAGAGAGAGAGAGAGGCAGCGTGAGCAGGGGAGGGTCAGAGAGAGAGGGAGTCACAGACTGAAACAGGCTCCAGGCTCTGAGCTGGCAGTCAGCACAGAGCCCGACGCGGGGCTCGAACCCACGAACCGCGAGATCATGACCTAAGCGAAAGTCGGACGCTTAACCGACTAAGCCACCCAGGCGCCCCTTTCTGGGTCTATTTTAAACCCATCTGGCTATGGTCTGAGGAAAAAAAAACTTCAATTATTTCCAAAGTGTGTCATGCCAGGCATTGGGAAAACAGTAGTCTGTTGAAAAGGGAGAGCAACAGAATAAACAAACCACATAAATTCAGATTATGATACAAAAGGGCTTCATAAAGGTTGATATGGCAGAGAATAATGCAAGATAGGATAACTGGAAAGATCTCTGTGGTAAGTGACTTTAAGTTGAGATCTGCATATAAAAAAAAGGCCACCAGCTATGCTTGGGATAAAGGTGTTCAGACAAAAGTCACAACAAGTAAAAAGACTCTGAGACAGAGAAGTTGACAAGTCTGCTGAATACAAAGGACAGGGTGGCCAGGCCATCCCACCTTGTTCCCAAATAGGATTTTTTTCTTAAAGAAAAGTGCATATTCAATCATTTCAATTCCTTCTAAAATCACCAAGACTACAATTTTTTAGTCAATTGTTATTTCTGGTTTCATTATTTTCCTGCTAAAATTCAGAATACATAAACGAAATAAAAATAAGTGGATCTTGGAACTTGATGCTATTTCCAAAAATTGGTGTTGTTTTCCTTGATTGCCTTCACTCAAGAATAAAGTTCTAAATTAACATTTCTTTTTTTTTTTTTAATGTTTTATTTATTTCTAGCAGAGAGAGAGAGACAGCATGAGCAGGGGAGGGTCAGAGAGAGAGGGAGTCACAGACTCTGAAACAGGCTCCAGGCCCTGAGCTGGCAGTCAGCACAGAGCCCGACGCGGGGCTCGAACCCACGAACTGCGAGATCATGACCCAAGCGAAAGTCGGATGCTTAACCGACCAAGCCACCCAGGTGCCCCTAAATTAACATTTCTAAGATATATTCAATTATCTCATAAACTTTGACCTACTGAAGAAAAAAAAATTTTAACACTTTCACACATCCTAAATTGGTGGTAAAACAGACTCATCTCTAATTCTGTATTAATTTTCTCAGATTGTCTTAAGAAAACCAACATTCTTTTTTCGAGAAATATATTTGTATCATAAAACAAATACAGTCAATCTTCATCACTCGTATATCCTACCTACACACTAAAGTTTATTTGGAAAACCAAAATCAATAGCCTGTGTTTTTGAGGTCATGTAGACACACAGAACTAGAAAAAATAAGTTACCTGACATACACATTCCCAGCTGAGGTAGAGCAAGGCAACACTCTGCCTTCTTGAGCTTTCATACTATAAACAAGTGTCCTTTTTGTCATCTACTTACTACTTTTTTTTTTACTGGGGGGCTTTTTGTAAGGGGCTGTGCTATTTAAAATATTCCCTTAGCATAGTGCTATCTCGTGTTCCTAAGTGCAAGAAGGTTGTGATGTCCCTTACAGAGAAAACGTGTCAGATGAGTTTCTTTTTTCTTTTTAAGTTTATTTACTTATTTTGAGAGACAGAGAGAGAGTGCAAGCAGGGGAGAGGCAGGGGAGAGAAAGGGAGAGAGAGAGAGAATCCCAAGCAGATTCCACACTGTCAACACAGAGCCTGATGTGGGTCTCCAACTTACAAACCATGAGTTCATGCCCTGAGCCGAAAACCCAAGATTCGGATGCTTAACCAACTGAGCCATCCACACGCACCTTGATAGATGTTTCTTTCACATATTAGTCATTGTGCTGTTCATTACGAGTTCAACGCTAATGGATCAACAATATATATTAATGTCTTTAAATGGAAACACAGATAAAAACAAGATTTTGATCAGGTGATGAAAATGCTTTGGCCAGAGGTTTGAAGGAAACTACCCCGAAAAGCAATGATCATTTGTCACTAATTCAGTGCTTACATTGATTTTACAGAATATAACTACCACAAGTAAGAAGAATCAAATGTAATTTTCTTTTCAACTTGATAGGAAAAAAGATTTCTTAAAGCTAAATTCTATAATTCCCAAATCTTCATGTTAGGGATTTATACCCTTACATTACATAATTATATCTACTCCTTCTTATTTTTCATTACAATTTCTTCTTTCTTTTTAATTTTTAGAAAACAAACTGTCAACTGCCATCAAACAACTACATTTTAAGAAACGTATCAGGGGTGCCTGGGTAGCTGAATTGGTTAAGCTGGCTGACTCTTGGGTTTGGCTCAGGTCATGATCTCAGTTTGTGAGTTTGAGCCCCTGCTTGGGATTCTGTCTCCTCTTTCTGTTCCTCCCATACTTGTGCCTTCTCTCCCACTTTCTCTCACTCACATAAACAAACAAACGAATAAATAAAACTTTAAGAAACATATTAGTACATACAACAATTTATTCCTATTTTTCTCTGGAACCCGTGAGATATTCAAATAAGATTTCAATTTTAACTTTTCCTTGAGTATCATAAAGTACATTGTTCATTCACATTCATGTATATAATATTTACTAATATGTTCTATAATAGTTTTTCTTTAAAAAAATGTTGCTGTTGGCAACATACTATAAGCAAAGTCAGAAGACCAACACCATACTGAAAGAAAATATCTGCAACATATATCATAAAGGGCTATTATCTCTAATATATAAAGAACCCTTACAAATCAATGAGAATAAAAAGAACAACATCCATTAAAAATCTGAACAAAAGGGTAGAAAAGTTCATGAAAAAAGATATATAAATGATACTCAAACATATGAAAAGATGCTCAATTTTACTTGTAGTAAGAGAAATGCAAATTTATACTGAAATGCCACTTCTCATCTATTAGATCAGTAAAAAGTCAAAGGCTGGGCAACATACTATATTGGCAAGACTGGAGAAATAAGCACTCTCATACATTACTGATAGAGGTAAAAAATGGAGGGAATTTTGAAGTATTTAATAAAGTCATGCATTTACTCAGCAAACCTACTAGGAATCTGCCCTGAAGACACACCTCAAACAATACGCAACAAACACACAAACACAAACATACACACACATACATACACATACATATACATGGTTATGTATTGTCACATTATTTGTAATAGCAAAGTATTGGAGACAGGTTGAATAAATGATGGTTTATCCACACAGTGGAATATTATAGAGATATAAACAAATAAAATGAGGATGTGTCCTATGAATTGATATGAAGTGATTTCTAGAATATTTTAAGTGAAAAGTAGGCACTAAAGAATATATAGACTTGGGGCGCCTGGGTGGCTTAGTCGGTTGAGCGTCCGACTTTCGCTTAGGTCATGATCTCGCGGTTCGTGGGTTCCAGCCCCGCGTCGGGCTCTGTGCTGACTGCCAGCTCAGAGCCTGGAGCCTGTTTCTGAGTCTGTGACTCCCTCTCTCTCTGACCTTCCCCTGCTCACACTGTCTCTCTCCTAGAAATAAAAATAAAAATATTTTAAAAAAATTAAAAAAAAAAAAAGAATAAATAGACTTTATTATCTTTGTTGAATGGGTGGCAGGACAAGAACTTAAACATAAAGCTATTTATTTTTGCAAAAACAAACACAGGTATGATATATTGGTTACGTATAGCAGGTGAGTAACAACAGTATTAAAAGGCTTAAGGAAGGCATCTGAATTTATATTTTTATACAGCTTTGACTCTTGAACTAGGTTAATATTTTACATAGTCAGAAACAAAAATAAATCAACGAGGATGTGCAAAAAGCCCTCATAGTGAAATATAAACAATTATATTTACATCAAATGATAATATAATCACACAAAAGAAAAATAACTGAAGTAACTTTTGAACATAATACTCCAATTCTATATTCCCAGGATATATTCTAAAAAAACAAAACAAAAAAAAAAATCAAAGGATTTGTGAACTTCACAAATCTGTAAAGGTTTTTTTGTTGCTAGTAGTGATACTAGTATAACAATTTGGAAGCCATTTGATGTATATTGTAGAAATGAAGAAGTAAATGTACTGATGTCTTTGGGAACCAGGGAGGGCCCCTTCTTATTTTAGAAGAAATATAATCATGAAATGGAAGGACAGGAAAAACCCTGTGGTTTAGAACTGGAATTAGAGATATCAATATGAACTCATGATTATTTTTTAAAAGTATCTTCCAGTGGGGTATCTGGGTGGCTCAATTGGTTAAACATCTGACTTCAGCTCAGGTCATGATCCTACAGTTCACTGGCTTGAGTCCTGCTTTGGGTGAGAGTAAGCCCCACTTCTCTCCCTCTCTCGTTCTCAAAAAAAAAAAAAAATGTTTCTTCCAGCACATGTCTAAAACTGAATGACAGGAATGGATATTCACACACACATGGCTTATATATGCCTGTATATGCTTACATATGCACAAAATATTTCCAGAAGGATATTCTGGAAGGAAACTGGCTAATCTGAGGATTGGACTAAAGGACTACAATAGGAAGGTGCCTTACTTTTCACTATATTATCTTCTATTAGAATTGATTTTACCAAGTACATGTATTGCCTATTTAAATACTGTGTAATTCTTTTTTTAAGTTTATTTATTTTGAGAGAGAGAGAGAGAGAATGAGCAAGGGAGGGGCAGAGAGGGAGAGAGAATCCCAAACGCCTCTTGCACTGTCAGCACGGAGCCTTTGCAGGACTTGAACCCATGAACCGTGAGATTATGACCTGAGCCAAAATCAAGAGTTGGATGCTCAACCCTGAGCCACCCAGATGCCCCAATACTATGTAATTCTTTAATGTAGCCTCCAAAGCAAATATTTCTCATCCTTAAGAGTTATACAGAGAACAATCCAAAACAAACATGCCAATCTAACCTTCAGGACTGCTGTCTGGCTCATATGTCTGCAAAGTTCCTTGTTGTTTAAAGGCAGTATTTTTCTTTTTCAGTATTTCCAAGCCTTCTAAAGCTGTACTGTGTTCCGACAATGACTTTAAAAGGGAAATGTTATTTACTAATCCAGAGAGTTCTGAAGGATTTCTAGGAATATTCCTGCACTGTTTGGTTTCCCCAGCAGTTTCTACTTCAATATGATTATGGTCTATATTTCTAATCTCTCCCAAATCTTCAGATTCAGGAATATACACTTCTGTGTCTTTGAAAATTGGATGATTTTTTCCCAGAGGGTAAGATAAAGAATTAGAAACTTGAGTATATGATTTATCAAGTGCAATACATTCTTCTGAGTGATTCTGATGGACATTTAATTGTTGGATACTGATATCACTGCTAGAAGTTGACGGTAAAACCCATTCATCATTTTTGTCTAAATTACTTCCCATAATAAAAGGCTGAAGTTCATCCTGGTCTGAGAATAGGCTATTTTCAGGAGTCTGATTAGTGGCTATGTTTAAATGAGGAATATGTAAATTCAAGCTTACATCTTTAGATTTACTCAGTAGTGAAGCAGTATCATAGTTAACTCTCACTTTTTGAATAGATTTGCTAGCATCTCCATTATTATCTACATATACATCATCAGTCCACTCTAAGGATGAGTCAAAATCGCTTAATGTGTCACTATACTCCTCTATTTCTCTTTCAATATTTCCAGCTTTCCAAGGTTCTGTGTCAAAACCTTCATAAGCTTTATCACAAAACTGTGAAAGAAGAGTCTCTTTATTAGGAGATGTCTCTGTAGGTTTATCCCCAATGGATGTTAAGAGAGACAAATGTTCACTTGGACTTGGACTACTGTCATCAACGAAAGTTTCCTTTACACAACTCCCTGATTCCTGGGAAATGTTGTTGTTTTCCTGTGACTCCTCCTCAGTGTCACTGGTTTCAAAATTGTTCAGATTAAAAGTCACCTCCACAAGCGGCTGTGTTACATTGCTCATAGGTTTAGGAACACTATGAAGACTTTCCTTATCAGTATCACTTTCAGAAAGCATGTGGGGACAGTCATCAGAGACCTGAGAATTGTTACTTATAGAAGATTCAATCTGTAGATGTTCATATTCTGGCAGGAACGACACTGGCTGTCCGTACTCCTTTTCTGGAGTTCCACTTATATTTATTTCCTGAGTATTTTCTCTAATGAGAACTGATCCTTTTAGACATATCAGGCCATTTTCATTAACAGGTATATTATTATTGTTTTGAATGTCAGGTTCTGATAATAAGCCATCATTCTCTACATTGCTACAGGTAACTGGTACACGGTTGCCTTCACAGAATGAAGGAATTTCCAGTTTTACTTCCTGATCCCAAGATTGATCATTAGCATCTACTGGCTTCTTTTCATTATGCTTTTTACCCTCTTTAGCACATGTTTCAAATAACTGTACCTTTTCTTGTACCAAAAGATCTTTCAAATTTAAATTTATATTGTCTCCCTTGGGTTTCCTTTCTATATTATTTCCATCTTCGGTAGAAGAATGTACAGGTGAATTCTGGGAGGATAAATACATGGCCCATCGGCTTTTATTTCTCATGGCTTTTTCTGATGGATGCTGGTAGTGGAAACTTTCTGTGCTCTTCACTTCAGCACACTCCTCCTGTTCAATTATGCACTTTGGGTTAGTAGGAATGTTTACACTTCCTTGTAGTTGTATCTGAGGAAGATGTTCTGTAATCCCAGAATTTAGTTCCTTACACATAGTTGATTTGGACTTCAAAAGAGCTAATATCTGTGCTTTGCTTCTGATGTTTTGTGAAACTCCCAAACAGTGAGATGTCAAACCATCTTTTTTCAGGTCCTCATTGGTCTGTAAAGAATCTGAATGCTTATTTACAGAACAGACAGGAAAGCAAGAATAATTTTCTTCACACAGCATTTCTGGGTTACTCTTATAAGATGGAGTAGAGACAAATGAAGAAAAATGTAAGCCATTTGCTTCTCTTTTCTTGTAAGTGACAATGTTCTCAGGGTCTACTGGCATATTATTTATATCATTCTTGCCAGCAGTAGAAAACAAAGGAGGTGTGCTATACAAGGGAGAAAGAAAATTATGGCCAGGTTTCTTAGCCTCAAGTGATGCAGCTGATTCACCATTTTCCGTAATAATAATTTTCTTTGGCACTTGACGTGGTCCTTGAAAACCCTAAAAATATTAAAACAATTATTAGCTGTTCCATTATCTATGAAGAAAGTGTAAAATGAACTGGCTCAAAAAAAGGAAAGGAAAAAAAGGTAAAGTAATAAAGATATAAAATTTGCTAAATTAAAATGTTAACACCCATTTGTATTAAGATTTTTCTAATTAGGGTTTACTTCCCTACCTGAACATATATTAGGAAGTATTATTTTAATGATATAGAGTACAATAGCTTCAAATTCACTACTTCTTCGAATATGTAAAATATATTGATTTATTATTTTCAACAGAGAAACTTACAGTAAACTTCCTTTTTAAACCAGCGGGCTTGCATCCAAGGGACTGGCCAGAGGATGTATATCTCCTTGGACTTAACTCTGGTGCTTCTTTACTGACATTCTGTTTAATAGCTCTGCTTCCAGCAACTTTAACCTCCTCAACTGTGATTAAGTATCGATCACCTTCTAAGTCATCTCCAGGCTTCACCTAAATTTTAAACAATAAATTTTAAAAAACAAATAAGTTCTAAAACATAAATTTAAAATCATATAGATCTAATTATTTGATTGTGTTCCTGTGTTCCACTAGGTCACTAACACTACTAGCAAGACACAACAGATATTCGATAAATAATTGTTAAATGTAAAACTCAATAACTAAATCTTTATTATTATCTACTAGTTAATTACTGATAAGCACAAAAAAGAATAATACAACAAAACATTTTTCACCGATTTATTTATTTGATAATACACATATGAGACCCTTTTTGCATGCAGGAGATACAAAGACAAACAGGACAAGTACACACTCTCTGAAGAAGTTCACCAAGAACTAAACATAATTTTTAAAATTAGAGCTATTAAATATCAATTATATATCCTTATAAATTCATGTGAACTACCTACTCATAATTATCACAAATTAAATATTATTATATATTATTAATTGCTTAATCATAATCCAAAAAGCATTTTAATTACTTGAATAAACAAAATAGTTTTTAATGTTTATGTATTTTTGAGAGAGAGAGACAGAGCACAAGCAGGGGAAGGGCAGAGAGAGAGAGAGGCACAGAATCTGAAGCAGGCTCCAGGCTCTGAGCTGTCAGTACAGAGTCTGACGTGGGGCTTGAACCCACAAACCATGAGATCATGACCTCAGCTGAGGTTCGCTCAGTTGACTGAGCCACCCAGGTGCCTCATAAACAAAATATTTTTTAAAAAACAAAATAAGGGGTGCCTGGGTGGCTCAGATGGTTGAGTGTCAGACTTCAGTTCAAGTCATGATCTCACAGCTCGAGTTCAAGATGCACGCCGGGCTCTGTGCTGACAGCGGAGAGCCTGGAGTCTGCTTCAGATTCTGCATCTCCCTCTCTCTCTGCCCTTCCCCTGCTCACACTCTGTCTCTCTGTCTCTCAAAAATGAATAAATGTTAAAAAAAAAAATTAAAAAAAAAAACCAATCCCCAAAACATAGCACTTGCCACCATCTCTGCAGCATAAAAATAAGATTATTAAGCTGGTTGGTAAGACACAAAATCTGTGTCTTATCTCAGATAATGTGCTTAGTCTTTACTAATGAAATGATTTAAAATGAAATAATAACAGTAAGTTAGGCCCAATTAAGCATCTACTAAGACAGCGCTTTCCCTAGACCCTCTTTATGAGAAATATAAAAATACCACAACCACTATTAATGTCATGTAAAATTTAAAAAGATTTAACACTATGACCAAAATCAACACAATGTTAACAAGAATATGCATTTTAACACATTTGGAATCACCATACTAAACTGCTAAGCATTTTACATAAATTATTTTCTAATTTTTTGACCAACACAATGAAGTCTATGGTCTACATGTTATAAACAGTAGAGAAGTTAGACACAGAGATTAGTTAGAAAGCACTTGAAAGTGGGAAATGAATCCAGAATGACCAACTTTAATAGCCTTATTCTTTACACTGAAATATGCCTTTAGTCCCTTTTTTTCTCCAAAAGGGAAAAAGAGAATATTTGAGAAAATATTATAAATAGGAATAATTCCACAAAATATTTCCCACTATAGTTCTCAGCCTATCAAGACCAAGTAATAGAGTTAGGCTACAGGGTCACTTTCTGGGTTTAAATCCCAGTCCTACCACTGTAACTCTATGAATACAAGCAAGTTACTTAACCTTTCTGTACTGCACTCCTAAACTATAAAAATCACAGGGCTGTGTAAAGATTAAATGAAATAATATCTAAAAGATTTTAGCAGAGAGTACGGCTATTAACAAATGTTTAATAAGTACTAACTACAATTAATACTACATTAATACTAATGGTATTTAACAATATTCATAAAGGAAGTAAAGAGATTTTTTTAATTTAAATAACTTAAAAATAAGATAGAAACATTAAAATACCTCAAGGCACTTAAGAAATATACTCTCCAAACATTCTCCTTTGTCATCATATAAAATTGCCTGTATTAAAACAAAATATATGTTACACAGAATGTAATTCTGCTTTTCTTAAACATCTTCAATAAACAGCAAATCAAAAAGTGTTATATAAGTAACTCATATAATGAAATAATTACCCACTTTGTTTTGGACTAGAAAGTGTATCTATTTCAGGGCACCTGGGTGGCTCAGTCAGTTAAGTGTGTGATTTCAGCTCAGGTCATGATCTCATGGTTTGTGAGGTAGAGCCCACATTGGGCTTGCTGCTGTCAGTGCAGAGCCTGCTTTGGATCCTCTGTTCCCTCCCTCTCTCTCTGCCCCTCCCCAATTTGAGCACACACCTCTCTCTCTCTTTCAAAATAAATATTTTCAAAAAAAGAAAAAAAAGTGCATCTATTTCAAATGTTTCCTATGCAACTATTCAGTTCAAGAGAGCAAAGGTATACATATAAGGAATTCACAGTTAATCTCTATGAGAAGGATCTGGGACTTGAAAGAAAACAGAATTGGAATGCATCAGAGGGCAAAACAGGAGGCAAGCTGAGTAAAGAGATTACGACAATGGTGTGGCATGAAGGATCAGCAAGATGATCAGTGCTTGAATTAAGGCATCAGCACTGGGATAGACACTTGTTTATGGGGTGTAAGGAATAAAACTTGTTGAAGTAAGGCATATGTGAGAAAAAGGAAGCTAAGGTAATTATAACTTTCTGGCTTTTTCCTTGTGTCTCTAGCCATTTTTTATACCAGTTTCTCCACTAATCCCTTAAATACTTCTGTTCCCATCACTTTGGAAAATAGCTTGGTAGTTTCTTAAAAGGTTAAACATGAGATGCCACATGATCCAGCAATTCCACTCCTAGATACATATTACAGAGAAATGAAAACATAGATCTTCACAAAAAATTGCACACAAATGCTCATACGAACATTACACATAACAGCCAAAAAGTAGAAACAACTTATACATACACCAATTAAAGAATGGATAAATAAAATGTGACATATCCACACAATAGACTATTACTGAAAAATAAAAAGAATAAAGTATTGACATATACTTTAACATAGATGAACCTTGAAAACATGCTAAACGAAAGTAGTCATTCAATGAGAGAACACATATTATATAAGTCCATTCATGTGAGAAGTCCAGAATAGGCAAATCTATTGTGACAGTAAATTAGTGGTTGCTTAGGGCTGGGAGGTAGGTACTGAGTAGTGACCATTAATAGGAATGGGATTTCTTTTTGGGGTGACCAAAGGTCTAAAATTATATTATAGTAATGGTCAGCAGAATTCTGTGAATATATTAAGAAACATTAAACTGAATACCTTAAATGGGTGAATTGAAAAGTTTGTGAATTATATCTCAATATAACTCTTTAAAAAAGTGGTGTTTACAAAGGCCCTATCTTTCCCCCTCTATTCTTTACATTCTCTACTCCATCCTTTGGCGGTATCATCCACACAAACCAGATCATGTCATGCTTCTGTTCAAATCCTTCCAATGTCTCCATAGCTTCCAAAGAATAAGAACAAAAGTTCTTTCAATGACCAATAAGGCCTACATAATCCCCTTTATCTTCATTCTCACCCTTGCTCACCCTACTCCTTGTTGTTTGCCTAACACACTGGCCATACATATTCATTTAGTTTATTGGTCTGTTTCCTCCATGGTGTTTCCATGAAGTCAGGGATTTATGTGTTTTGTTCTCTCTGCATCCCCTAGAATAGTGTGTAACTCATTACAGGTGCTCAAAAAATATCTGTTAAATGAATAAATGAATGTATCCACTCCAGCATCTTCAAATATCCAAATGCCACATACCCCCAATCTATCTTTATCAGTGGTCCAGAACTTTCCTGAGTTCCAGGTCTGTAGAGCCAATTACTTAAATGTTCCTAGGACAGTACAAATTCAGTAAGTTCAAAAACTGGAACTCAAAATCCTAATTATTCCTCCTAAACTTTTTTTTTTTAGATATCCTATCTCAGAACCGTAACCACAGTACAAAAATCTGAAACTCATTATGGATTCTCCTCACCTTTCACATCCAAGACCTTAAGATTCTATAATATTTTCATAATTTCTCCCTCATCATCTTTTCTCTCTACTGTCATCGCTTGGTCAGATACCCATCACTTTTTGTCTATATATTCTTTAGTCTACAGCCTTCCTAACTCCAATCTTTCATCCTACACAGCATTAAAGTTATGATACACATTGCTGCCAAAGTGATCTTTCTAAACTAGAAACCTGATTATGTCACTCTTCAACTCATAATTCTTCACTGGCTCCTGAAGCAGAGAATACAAAGTCCTTCATTATATGACTCCTGTCTGCCTCTTTAGCTACGTTCTACAATTTCCCAATGAGTCCTTCATTCCATGTATATTTAATTGCTTATAGTTCACCAAGTGTTTAATATAGTTTCATAGCTCCATGTTATAGTTATGATACCATCTTTAGTTTCCCTCCCTCCAACCTATCAATTCTGTTTACAAAACAAAACAAATACTCAAAAAATATTCTTCATCTGGAAAGACTTCTCAGAACCAAAGTCAGACTTTGATATCTTTCCTTCGTACTCTCATAGACCCTAAGCATATCTCTTTACATATTATAATCTTATGTTCTTAGATAAAAGCTCCTTGAAGACAAAAACTATAATAACAGTTACCATTTACTGCATTTCTACAGTGTGCCAGGGATTTTGTTAAGAGATTTATACAGGGGCGCCTGGCTGGCTTAGTCGGTTAAGCGTCCGACTTTCGCTTAGGTCATGATCTCACGGTTTGTGGGTTCGAGCCCCGCGTCGGGGTCTGTGCTGACTGCCAGCTCAGAGCCTGGAGCCTATTTCAGAGTCTGTATCTCCCTCTCTTTCTGACCCTCCCCTGCTCATGCTGTCTCTCTCTCTCCTAAAAATAAATTTAAAAATGTTAAAAAAAAAAAAAGAGATTTATACATTTTTCTTATTTAATCCTCAAGACAACTTTATGAAAAGAAACTATAGGCCTTGAGAGGCTAAATAACCTGCCAAGATTACACATCTAATAAGTGAAGAATGAGGATTCAAACTAAGGGGTCTTTTTGACATTAACATGTCTTTTACATTGCCTTCATATGTCTTATTTAACTTTTCCCATTGCCTACCAGCAACATGTTTATTGAATGATGACTCAATTAATGGAAGATGAGTAACTGTGACAGTAAGCATTTGGATAGGTAGGGAAAAGGAAAAGGTAATACTAGCAAGAGAAAAGGTGCAAGCAGTGGCTTGGATTTGAGAACAAGAGTGTAATTTAGGATCTACTAACTTTCCTGGATTACAGAAAATCCCTGGGACTAACTTGAACTTTTGTTTTCCTACAATTTACCAATGCAAGGTATAAAAGGGCCATTCAATACACATGTGCTATAGATAAAGTTGGATAACACCACTAGCGTGACCTAATATTATAATTTTGTACCAGAAGACATGAAGGATATGCAGAATCTAATCAGATGTCTTTTTTGTTTTTTAATGTTTGTTTGTTTATTTTTAATGTTTATTTATTTTCAGAGAGAGAAACAGAACATGAACAGGGGAGGGGCAGAGAGAGAGGGAGACACAGAATCTGAAGCAGGCTCCAGGATCTAAGCTGTCAGCACAGAGCCCAACTTGGGGGCTAGAACTCTCAAGCCCTGAGTTCAAGATCTGAGCCAAAGTTGGATGCTCAACCGACTGAGCCACCCAGGTTCCCCAATGTTTATTTATTTTTGAGAGAGAGAGGCAGACAGACAGAACGTGAGCAGAG
This sequence comes from Crocuta crocuta, assembly GCF_008692635.1. NCBI lineage: Eukaryota > Metazoa > Chordata > Mammalia > Carnivora > Hyaenidae > Crocuta > Crocuta crocuta. The sequence goes on from NW_027528617.1 coordinate 2,020,615, forward strand.
GACGAGCAGAGAGAGGGAGACACAGAATCTGAAGCAGGCTCCAGCCTCCGAGCTGTCAGTACAGAGCCCAGTGCAGGGCTCAACTCACAAACAGCGAGATCATGATCTGAACCAAAGTCAGACACTTAACCAACTAAACCACCCAGGTGTCCCAGATGCCTTTTTAATATAAGATAAAATCTATAATACATTGAAGACTTGGCCCAACCAAATAGGAAAACTATTAAATATATGTATATATGTAGAGAGAGATAAAATAGGTCAATCAGTGAATAGATTAGTTAGTTTAAGACAAATTATTTCAAAATAAAAATGAAGACAGGCATAGATATTCATCTATTCAAATTAAAAGAATTAGATAATTAGTGGCTGGTGCAGTCACTCTGGAAAACAGTATGGAAGTTCCTCAAAAAATTAAAAATACAACTACTCTACAACCCAGCAACTGCACTACTAGGTATTTATCCAAAGGATATAGGAGTACTGATTCGATGGGGCACATGCACCCCAATGTTTATAGCAGCACTATCAGTAACAGCCAAAGTATGGAAAGAGCCCAAATGTCCATCAATTGATGAATGGATAAAGAAGACGTGGTATACATATACAATGGAATATTACTTGGCAATCAAAAAGAATGAAATCTTGCCATTTGCAACAACATGGATTGAACTAGAGTGTACTATGCTAAACGAAATAAGTCAGTCAGAGAAAGATAAGTATCATATGCTTTCACTTATATGTGGAATTTAACAAACAAAACAGATGAACATAAAGGGAAGCAAAAATAAGATTAAAAACAGAGAGGGAGACTGACCTAAATACAAAGAAAACACAGGGCTGCTTGTGAGGTGTTGGGTGCTGGGATGAGCTAAATGGGTGATGAGAATTATGGAGGCCACTGATTGGAAGGAGAACTGGGTGCTATATGTAAGTTATGAATCACTAAATTCTAGTCCTAAAATCATTATTATACTATATGTTAATTAACTTGGATTTAAATGTAAAAAAATAAGGGCACCTGGGTGGCTCACTTGGCTGAACATCCAACTTCAGCTCAGGTCATGATCTCATGGTTAGTGAGTTCGATCCTCACATCATGCTCTGTGTTGACAGCTCAGAGCCTGGAGCCTGCTTTCGATTCCCTGTATCCTTCTCTCTCTGCCCTTCCCCCACTAATGCTCTGTTTCTTTCTCTCTCAAAAAGAAACATTAAAAAAAATTTTTAATAGGGGTGTCTGGGTAGCTCAGTCAGTTAAGCGTCTGACTTTGGTGCAGGTCATGATCTCATGGTTCATGGGTTCAGGCCCCGCGTTGGGCTCTGTGCTGAAAGATAAGAGCCTGGAGCCTGCTTTGGATTCTGTATCTCCCTCTCTCTCTCTGCCCCTTCCCCGGATCACACTGTTGCTCTCTGTCTCTCAAAAATAAATAAACGTTAAAAAAAATTAATAATAAAATAAAAATTAAAAAATAATAAAAGAATTAGATAATGCCATAACTTAAACCTAAGATATCAACCACGAGACCAACACTCTAAAGGGCATGGACATAGAGATCCTGTTGTTACTCCAACTAGACACAAGGTTCAACATATCCCTTAATGATGCTGGTAGGAGTTCAGTGATTATCTGTAACCCTAGGTCTCAAGTCTCAGCCTAGAATCTAATTAGTAACTTCTGCTCACCGATATAACTTCAATTTACTTGGGACAGTAACATTTTTATTTAAAGTTTATTTATTTGTTTGTTTGCTTATTTTTTAGTAATCTCTACACTCAATGGGCTCAAACTCACAATTCACAACCCTGAGATCAAGAGTCACATGCTTTATGGACTGAGACAGCCAAGTGCCTCTAAATTTTTTTTTAACTATCGAAAAGTGCCTTTTAACTCCTGAAACATTTAGAACTGGATAGTGAGAAGGCCGTAAATCAAACCAAAAATATCAATGCTTTTGATTTAAGATCATGAATAGGTTTTAGTAATTATGCAACCAATGATTTTGAAGTATCTGTTATTTTAATTTTCAAAAATTATTTTTTACTTTAAAAAGTAATTGTAGGGGCGCCTGGGTGGCTTAGTCGGTTGGGCGTCCGACTTTCGCTTAGGTCATGATCTCGCGGTTCGTGGGTTCGAGCCCCGCGTCAGGGTCTGTGCTGACTGCCAGCTCAGAGCCTGGAGCCTATTTCAGGGTCTGTATCTCCCTCTCTTTCTGACCCTCCCCTGCTCACTCTGTCTCTCTCTCTGTCTCTTAGAAATAAATGAAAATATTAAAAAAAAAAAGAGGACATATATAAAATTAAAAACAACTTAAAAAAAGTACTTGTAATGTTTGAATTTGCATGTTATCTACGATTAGACAGACTATACATTTATGATTCCAAATGTGTAACTAAGGAATTCATTTTGGATATGTGGCTTTTATTATTTTTTTAACTTTGAGAGAGAGAGAAAGAGAGAGAGACAGAATGCAAGCAGGGGAGAGGAGCAGAGAGAAAGAGAGTCTTTTTTTTTTTTCACACTTACTTATTTTTGAGAGACAGAGAGAGACAGAATATGAGCAGGGGAGGGGCAGAGAGAGGAGACACAGAATCTGAAGCAAGCTCCAAGCTCTGAGCTCTAATGAGTCGCGGGGTTTGAACTCATAAACCGTGACATCATGACCTGAGCCAAAGTCTGATACTTAACTGACTGAGCCACCCAAGCGGCCCAAGAGAATCTTTTTTTAAATTTTTTAAAAAAATTTATTATTGAGACAGAGAGAAACAGAGCATGAGCGGGCGAGGGGCAGAGAGAGAGAGAGAGAGACACAGAATCCAAAGCAGGCTCCAGGCTCTGAGCTGTCAGCACAGACTCAAACCCACGAGCTGTGGGATCATGACCTGAGCCGAAGTTAGACACTTAACCTACTGAGCCACCCAGGAGCCTCGAGAAAGAGAATCTTAAGCAGGCTCCATGCTCAGCACAGAGCTCAACATGGGGCTGATCCTACAGCCCTGACATCATGGCCTGAGCTGAAATCAAGAGTTGGATTATCAAATGAGACACCCAGGTCCCCCAGATATGTGACTTTTTAATTGAAAGAGATGGCTAACTTAATTTTACTAAGTTTATAAACAGTATTAGAATATTTACAAAGCTTTAAGAATAACAATATTTATGTTTAAGTTACTAGATATACTAGAAGGATTTAAGCAATTGGGAGGTTTTTGTTTGTTTGGGCAACTACAACGCTAAAGAAAGAAAATCAAAGGCACCTGGCTGGCTCAATTAATACAGCATGCAACTCTTTTTTTCTTTTAGTTTATTTTTTATTTTTTATTATTATTTTGTTTTTTATTTGAAAGACAGAGAGAGCATGAGCTGGGGAGAGGCACAGAGGGAGGGAGGGAGAGAATCCCAAGCAGGCTCTGCACTGAATGTGGAGCCCAAGGGAGGACTTGATCCTACAACCCTGGCATCGTGACCTGAGCTGAAATCAAGAGTTAATTGCTCAACCAACTCAGCCACCCAGGTGCCCCAGGATGCAACTCTTGATCTTGGAGTCATGAGTTTGAGCCCCACATTGGATGTAGAGATTACTTTAAAGACAAAAAAAGAAAGAGAGAAAGAGAGAAAGAAAGAAAGAAAAGAAAAGAAAAGAAAAGAAAAGAAAAGAAAAGAAAAGAAAAGAAAAGAAAAGAAAGAAGGAAGAAGAGAAAGAGAGAGAGAAAGAAAGAGAGAGAGAGAGAGACGCCTGGCTTGCTCAGTAGGAGTATCTGATTCTTGATCTCAGGGTTATGGATTTGAGCTCCATGTTGGGTGTAGATTACTTAAAAACAAAATCTTTAAAAAAAAAATTTGTAAATTTAAAATATTTAATGGTATGTTGTTAATAGACCGATAATTAAAAGGATCCAGTTTGTTCAACTTAAGTTGACTGAACATTAAACTCACTGAACATTAGTTAATAGGATGTATAAGTTGAACTTAAAGGTTTAAAGGAAAACTATTTTTTCTTTTAATTTTATTTTAACTAATTGTTAATTCAAAAATAATAAGTAGCCTTTCTACATTAAAAAGCTTCCCTGACTGATACTTTCACAGTGATAAATATGTAGAATAAGGACAGAATATGGAGATCTTTAACTGCTAACTGAGAAGTATGACTCCTAACTTTTATCAATTCAACTGTGATAGAGGTGTTTTTTGTTTTTAACTTGTAATATCAAGGGAGACAGTAGAATGAATGGTTAGGATATGAGCTCTGCAGCCAAAAAGCTGCATATTATGACTTCACTTTCTAGCTGTGAGATCTGTGGACAAGTTACTTCACCTTTCTGTGCTTCAGTTTCATCCTTAGTAAAATAAAGATAAAAATAATATCTAATAGTGGATTTATGTAGACTAAGTAAGTTGACACATTTAAAGCATGTGGGGCACCTAGTAAGCAGTTAAAAATATAAATTTTTTTTTAATGTTTCATTTATTTTTGAGAGAGAGACAGCGTGAGCAGGGGAGGGTCAGAAAGAGAGGAAGACACAGAATCTGAAACAGGCTCCAGGCTCTGAGCTAGCTGTCAGTACAGAGCCCGATGTGGGGTTCGAACCCACGAACTGTGAGATCGTGACCTGAGACGAAGTCAGACGCTTAACCGACTGAGCCACCCAGGCGCCCCAAAACTATAAATTTTTTAAAAATCCATCTAGGTGGCGTCTGGGTGGCTCAGTCGGTAGAGCATCGTACTTCGCCTCAGGCCATGATCTCGTGGTTTGTGGGTTCGAGCCCTGTATCAGGCTCTAAGCCTGGAGCCCACTTCAGATTCTGTGTCTCCCTCTCTGCCCCTCACCTGCTTGCACTGTCTCTCTCTCTCTCTCTCTCTCTCTCTCTCTGACCCTCCCCTGCTCATGCTGTCTCTCTCTCAGAAATAAATAAAACATTAAAAAAAAATTTTTTTTAATTCTTTTAATCCATCTGGGAAGGGGGGGTGAAGGGACAAAATGGATGAAGGAAGTCAAAAGATACAAAATTCTATTTATAAAAATAAGTAATGTACAGCATGGTGACCATAATTAATACTACCATATTGTATATTTTAAAGTTGCTAAAAGTAAATCTTCAAAGAACTCATCACAAAAAATAAAAGAAAAAAATATTTCTAACTATATATGGTGACAGACGGTAAACTATACTATGATCATTTTGCAATGTATATGAATATCAAATCATTACACTGTATACTTGAAACTAACATAATGTTAAACGTCAATTACACCTCAATAAAAAAATAAACAAATAGAGCAGATTGCTTTATTGGGTGGGCTTCATTCGATCAGGGAAGAACTGAAGAGAAAAAGCTTGAGTAAGAAAAAACTCCTCCTGCCTGACTATCTCTGAGCCTAGACATGAATGCTCTCCTGCCTTTTGACTCAGACTGAAGTACTGGCTCTTCCTCAGTCTCAAACCTTCCAACATTTATACTGAAACTACACTATTGGCTTTCCTGGGTCTCCATCTTACCAACTATAGATCTTGGGAATTGTCAGCTTTCACAATCACATGATCCAATTCCTTAGAATAAATCTCTTTTCTCTCTTTCTCTCTCTCTACACACACACACACACACACACACACACACACACACACACACAGAAAGACAGGGATTAAAGGGAGAGGAGGAAAGATTTATATATCTGTATGTATTTCTTTATAAGTACACATAAGACTGAGTCCTAAGGAAAAATTTAAAGTTTCAGAAGAGAATGTGCCCACAGAAAATACTTAGACATCAGTAAGCAATGTCAGGAAAGTGTGGTGTCACAGAAGTCAAATGAAGAGGTATTGTGAAGAATGGAGGAGCCAAGAGTATTGCATAAGGTTGTAAGAACTGGTAAAAGAATATTACACTTTGGCAGATGGAGATCCTTGAGCGTGAGAAAAGAAACCTATAGAAGGATCACCATATCTAGTAAAGTGAAAGATTACCCTAATAAATAATTCTCTCAAGACTGGTTGGTTCATATCACAATCAAAGATTGAAAGAAAACATGAAAATAAAGAGTACTCTATACATAATTTTAAAAATCGGCAACTTTTCTAAAATGGTGTGTCCACCTTGTACATAGCATTTCACTGTATTACCATGTTAGAAATAGATCTTAATATAATTTTTTGTATCATTAAACTCATTGCCTGCAAAGAAAGTGCCAAAATTCCTAAAAAGTTTTATAGAAAATCTATTTCAAATTTTAAAAATTAAAACAAATTCAAAAATACTTACTGAACTTTTATAATGCACAAATTAATCACAGTGATCATTTGACCGCTTCTGTTTTCATATTGTTTCAGTTTATGGACAAATTTAACATTCTTTCATCTAGTCTTTTTAATAATCAAAAGTGAAGAATCTAGCTCTTGGCTTTTTTTGTAGTCAACTGCTTTGTACTTACTTTGTTTCCCAAGTGAGTGATCTTCAGAGTTCCATCTTGCCACACTTTTGATTTCTTCATTTTTTGGTGAGTATACAGTACCTTATTTCCAAAAGTACAAAAGAAATGGTTTCCTTTTACATGTATTAAATGTTATATATTTTTATACCCTTCCTACAAAAAATATTTAGACATCTTTTATCAAAACAAAAGACATCATAATAATAACAACAAAACAACAGGGTGTCTGGTTGATTCAGTTGATACAGCAGACAACTGGGCAGTGTGAATTCAAGCCCAACACTGGGCATAGAGCTTACATTAAAAAAAATAGTAATAATAAATAACAACAAAACATCAATTTTAAAAACAGAAACTTGGTAGTAAAAGTCAAGGTAGGGAAGAAAGGAGAAATAAAATCTAAGGAGGAAACTAAAAAGGCAACTGAACAATTTTGAGGGGCACCTGGGTGGCAGAGTCACGTAAGCATCCAACTCTTGATTTCAGCTTAGGTCATGATCCCAGCGTTGTGGGAATGAGACCCAAATTGGGCTCTCTGCTGAGTGTGGAACCTGCTTAGGATTCTCTCCCCTCTGCCCCCGTCCCTCTCCCCGGCTCGCATGCATGCTTATACACTGTCTCAAAAAAAACAATAATAACAATGATAATTTTGAGTTTCTCAGTCATCAGCGGGAAGGGAAATATTTGTTAAGTTATACATAAGTCATGGTCTGTGCTCAAAATGTAGTCAAAAGACTCCTAGAAGTCCCCAAGACCTTTTCAGGGGTCTGTGAGGTCAAAACTATTTTCGTGATGGTATCTGCCTTTTCTCTCATTTTTTAGAGCATACACAATGGAGTCTCCCAGGGTTATGTATATGCAATGCTGCAAGACTCAATTTCAGACTGAATGCAGAGGCAGATCTGAGAATCTAGCAGACTTCTATTAAGTCAACTGTTAGGAGGATTTGCAAAAAATGTACAGCAATGCTACTCTTTTCAATGTGTCTTCTTCTGTTGTTGTTTTGGAAAATATAGCTATTTGTATTTTTAAAAAAGATGATTTATGTTCAATGTAATATATTATTTTTAATGAATTAACAAAGAGTTTTTAAATTTGTTCCAATTTCCCATATGAAAGACATCAATAGACATAAGCTCCATAATCAAAAATTCTCTGGGGTCCTCCATAATTTTTTAGAGCATAAAAGGATCCTAAGACTAAACACTTTAAGAGTCACTAATCTAGGGGCGCCTGGGTGGCTTAGTCGGTTAAGCGTCCGACTTTCGCTTAGGTCATGATCTCGCGGTTCGTGGGTTCGAGCCCCGCGTCAGGGTCTGTGCTGACTGCCAGCTCAGAGCCTGGAGCCTGCTTCAGTCTGTGACTCCCTCTCTCTCTGACCCTCCCCTGCTCACGCTATCTCTCTCTCTCTCTCCTAGAAATAAGTAAAACATTAAAAAAAAAATTAAAAAAAAAAAAAGAATCACTAATCTAGATAGAAGAGGCCTGCCAATTCTTCAAAAGAAATTATTTCCTGGTCCTAACAAAATGCTTACAAAGTGTTTGTTCTAGAGGATTCTGTATAATAAACCTGAATAGTAGGCAAAAGACAGGGTTGCCAGGTAAGACATAAGGCAATATTTGAGACATGGATACTTATACCAAAAAGTTATTCACTGTTTATCTGATATTCAAATTTAACTAAGTGTCTTGCTTTTAGGTTCTGAGGTTGTTTGTTAAATCTGTCAGCCCTATGGATGTGGGGGGGAGGGGGGATGGGCATGGAGGAGGACACTTATGGGGATGAGCACTGAGNTGTAGAGATTACCTGAAAATAAAATCTTAAAAAATAATGATAATAAAATAAAGAAGATTTTAAAAAAAGAAAAAAGGAAATAGTGAAAACTGGTAAGACTCACAATAAATTCCTGGCTGTCCATTATTTCTTCCGAAATTATAAAACCAGGTAGGTCCAGAAAATAACCGTGGTTATTCAATTATTTATACCACCTAAAATGAAAACAAAGAACATTCAAGCCTGATGAAAAGAATAAATATCAAACACAACTGTTTTCCACAAACTCTTGACAGGAGAGAGAAATCTAAGAGTTCTAAGACTCTTAGAATTACCAAGGGAAACATAAGATATAATCAAGTTATCTGATACTAAGTGCATAATAAAAGAGTGACCCTACTCTGTGGAAAAATAATTTGCCAAGAAAAACTAAGAGAAAAGTAAGTAAAATATACAAAATAGTATGTTATAAAATACATAAAATAATAAGAATATTAATATATTAATATAT
>NW_027528617.1:2029352-2176145 GCF_008692635.1 Crocuta crocuta
TAAGACTATTAATATATTAATATATAACTATATATCATATATAAAGTAAGTAGTAGTGTGGAACGCTTTTTCCAGGTGCCATAACATGTATCAGAAAATGATCTTCCCCTAACAATAGAGATCTTATGGAAAGAGCTTCAATTTTCCATTTTCTGAATTGCTACTGGCACCACAAGATGGCCCCCTTTCATTTTGAATTTTTCCTTTTACATCTTAAAGTCAATATATCATAGTATCCAGGAACAAATATACAAATTTCCTCTGCAAGGAATAATCTTTTCAATATTGTTGCAACGATATTGCAATGAGTACTGTAGTTGTCCTATGCTACTGGGTAAAATTGTGACTATGGGCAAATTTGGAAATCTAAAATTACTGGTGGTGAATTGAAGAAGTAAATAGAGATGCCAAAGAAAAAAATTTCTAAAGCATTGGTTCCAAAGGTATGAACCCTGGACCAACAGGATAACATCACCTGAGAACTAGTTAGAAATTCAAAGTCTTGGGTCCCACCCTTGACCTATGAAATCAGAAAGGCTAAGGTCAGGCCCAGTACTTCGTTTTAACATGCCCTGCAAGTGACAGTGATATATGCTCAAGTTTGAGAACACAGGGCTAAACCATCTAGGATGATTCAATAGAACTGTAATTTGCAATTCTAGATTCAAATCCCCCTTCATACCTACAAAATATACCACTTACATATTATATATAAATTACATATGTTTATTTCGTCTTTCCCTTAGTACTTGCTAGACCCTGTTCTAAACTGATGTACTAAAATGAACAAAATACTATTCCTAAACAAGGAATTTTCAGTATAGCAGGGTGATAATCAGTAACTGGAATAAACCATGACAGAAATAAACACAGGAGGGACACCTAACTGGACCTAAGGACATTAAATAAGGCTTCCCAAAGAACATAATGCCTAAGCTGTAAGCTGAAATAACCATAACTGAAAGAAGATGCCAGAAATTTATTTCCAAAATGTAATCAATATATACAAGGGCCTGTGAAAGATACAGCAAGGTATGATTAAGGAACTCAATACAATTAAAGAGTCAAGTTAAGCTAGTGAATAGTGAGAGAGAAGACTGAAAAAATGAGAAATCATAGGATTCAGATGGCCTTCTATGCTATACTGAGTTGTTTGAACTTTGTATAAAGGAAGTGGGAAGGGTAGGGTTTTAAGAATAAGATTACATAGATTTTACAGAGATTGTTCTGGCTGCTGAATGGCGATAGGGGGGATAAGGGATTAGGCAAACGAGATATGAATACTTGCCCCACAACATAGCTCACAGGACAGGACACAGGCCTACAGAGGCACTGTCTTTCAGAGATAAAACCCCCATATCCTACATCCCTCCCCTCAAGCCCACAGGAATTGCTAAATGCCTAATGAATGCCAAGAAGATAACAGATGTCCAGAGAAACACATCTTTCACTGTTGTTTTACAGCAACTTGCTCCCAGCCACTGAATGTGATGGACATTCTACATATGTAGAGACTACACGGTGTAGGCACAGCGCTGGGCCTGTGGCAGTGATTGACAGGAGACTGCTTTAATAACAGCTATCACTTGTTCAGTGCAATTATGTGCTACACATCTAACATGCTTTAAATGCTCACAACCCTATGGTATAGATTCCAATTTTTACATTATTTTACAAAAAAGGAAACAAAAGTACATAACAGCAAGTAATTTGCCCAAGATCACAAAATAAATGGCAGATTCAGAATTCAAAACTAAGCAGTTTAGGGCTCCTGCCCGGCTCAGCCGCTACAGCATGCATGCAACTCTTGATCTCCAGGTCGTGAGTTGAAGCCCATGTTGCTCATAGAGTTTACTTTAAAAAATAATAATAATAAGTTTTTCGGGGCGCCTGGGTGGCTCAGTCGGTTAAGCGTCCGACTTCGGCTCAGGTCATGATCTCACAGTTCGTGTGTTCGAGCCCCACATCAGGCTCTGTGCTGACAGCTCAGAGCCTGAAGCCTGTTTCGGATTCTGTGTCTCCCTCTCTCTGACCCTCCCCTGCTCACACTGTCTCTCTCTCAGAAATTTAAAAAAAAAAAAAATTAAAAATAAATAAATAAAAATAAGTAATAAGTTTTAAAAACTAAGCAGTCTAAATCCTGGCACTCATAATCACAAATATGATGTAACTATTCATTGAGTGCCTACTATGTCAGGCAGGAATTAGACTAGATAACTTATATCATATAAAATTCATATATAATATTTGTCAGTCACAGAATCCTGAAGAATAGATCACCACAACATATAGATTAGGAATAAGGTATTTACTAATTTAGGATTACTTATACCCTATTTAAGAATTGCTAGATGAATCCCCTTGTCTTCCTAAATTTGAGATATTAATTGAGGGATTTACAATTTAAAAGGAATTGTAAAGATCCATACTCTCAGAAGTGTAAGTTAGATAATAAGAAAAAGACTGGCTTAAAAAAAAAAAAAGGGTAACTGTATTTAAAAATATTGAGAGAGGACTGGGGCACCTGGCCTGGCACCTGGGGCTCAGTCAGTTAAGCATCTGCCTCTTGATTTCAGTTCAGGTTGTGGTTCATGAGTTTGGGCCCCACATGAGGCTCCTACTGACAGTGAGGTGGCTACTTAGGATTCTCTCTCTGTGTCTCTCTCTCTCTCTCTCTGCCTGTCCCTCACGCACGCAGGTGCACACACTTACTTTCCTTCGCAAAATATATTTTTTTTAAAAGAAGTGTTAATAACTATTCTTCTCAAACTGTTCCAAAAAATAGAAATGGAAGGAAAACTTCCAAACTCATTCTACAACACCGGCATTACTTTGATTCCAAAATCAGACAAAGACCTCACTAAAAAGAAAAATTACAGGCCAATATCTCTGATGAACATGGATGCAAAAATTCTCAACAAGATACCAGCAAATCAAATCCAACAGTACATTAAAAGAATTATTCACCATGGTCAAGTGGGATTCATTCCTGGGATGCAAGGGTGGTTCAGTCTTCACAAATCAATCAGCGTGATACACATTAATAAAAGAAAGGATAAGAACTATATGATCCTGTCAAAAGATGCAGAAAAAGCATTTGACAAAATATAGCATCAATTCTTGATAAAAACCCTCAATAAAGTAGGCATAGAGGAAACATACTTCAATATCATAAAAGCCATATACGAAAGACACACAGCTTATATCATCCTCAGTGGGGAAAAAAACTAAGAGCTTTTCCTTTACAGTCAGGAACAAGACAGGGATGTCCACTCTCACCATTACTAGTTAAATAGTACTAGAAGGGGGCCCCTGGGTGGCTCAGTTGGTTGCGGGTCCGACTTTGGCTCAGGTCATGATCTCACAGTTTGTGGGTTTGAGCCCCATGTTGGGCTCTGTGCTGACAGCTCAGAGCCTGGAGCCTGCTTCAGATTCTGTGTCTCACTCTCTCTGTGCCCCTCCCCTGCTCATGATCTGTCTCTCTCTGTCTCTCAAAAATAAATAAATGTTAAAAATGTTTTTAAAAAGTAAAAAAATAGTACTAGATGTCTTAGCAATCAGACAACAAAAAGAAAAAAAAAGGCATCCAAATCAGCAAGGAAAAAGTCAAACTTTCACTATTTGCAGATGACACAATATTGTATGTAGAAAACCAGAAAGAACCCACCAAAAAAATTGCCAGACCTAATACATGAATTCAGCAAAGTCTCAGGATATAAAATCAATGTGCAGAAATCTGTTGCACTTCTATACACCAATAATGAAGCAGCAAAAAAAGAAATCAAGGAATCGATCTCATTTGTAATTGCACCAAAACAATTAGGTACCTAGGAATAAACCTCACTAAAGAGGTAAAAGACCCTCTTGAAAACTGTATAGAACATTTATGAAAGAAAGTGTTTCTTTCCTTGTGAGAAGGGCACAAGGAAATGAAAAGCTTTCCATGCTCAGGAATTGGAAGAAAAAAACATTGTTAAGATGTCTATACTACTCAAAGCAATCTACATATTCAATACACTCCCTATCAAAAGAACACCAGCATTTTTAACACAGCTAGAACAAACAATCCTAAAATTTGTATGGCACCGCAAAAGACCCCAAATGGCCAAAGCGATCCTAAAAAAGAAAAACAAAACTGGAGGCATCCCGATTCTGGATTTCAAGCTATATTACAAAGCTGTAGTCATCACCAGTATGGTACTGGAACAAAAACAGACACATAGATCAACAGGACAGAATAGAGAATCCAGAAATAAACCCATAATTATATGGTCCATTAATGTTTCACAAAGCAGGAAAGAATATCCAGTGGAAAAAAGACACTTCAACAAATGGTGTTGAGAAAACCAGACAGCAACGTGGAGAAAAATGAAACCGGACCACTTTTTACACCATACACAAAAGTAAATTCAAAATGGGGGTGCCTGGGTGGCTCAGTCCGTTAACTGTCCAACTCTTGGTTTTAGTTATGATTTCAGTTTGTGAGTTCGAGCCCCACATCAGGACCCATGCTGGCATCACAGAGCTGGTTTGAGATTCTCTCTCTCTCTCTGACCCTTCCCAGCTCATGCCAGGTTTGTCTCTCTCAAAATAAATAAATTTTATAAATAAATAAATTCAAATGCAGGAAAGACCTAAATGTGAGGTAGGAAACTATCAAAATCCTAGAAGAGAACAAGCAGAAACCTCTTTGACCCTGGCTGGAGCAACTTCTTACTAGCCACATTGTGGAAGGCAAGGGAAACAAAAGCAAACATGAAGTATTGGAACTTTATCTAGATAATAAGCTTCTACCCAGGGAAGGAAACAATCAACAAAACTAAAAAGCAGCCTCTGGAATTGAAGAAGTTATTTGCAATTGACATATCTGATAAAGGGTTACTATCCAAAATCTATAACAAATTTATCATACTCAACACTCCAAAAACAATCCAGTTAAGAAATAGTCAGAGGACATGAATAGACGTTTTTCCAAAGAAGACATCCAGATGGCAAACAAGAGACGTGAAAAGATGCTCAACATCACTCAGCATCAGGGAAATACAAATCAAAACCATAAGATACCACCTCACACCTGTCAGAAGGGCTAAAGTAAACAACACAAGAAACAACAGGTGTTGGCCAGGATGTGGAGAAAGCGGAACCCTCTTAAATTGTTGGTAGAAATGATGCAAACTGGTGCATCCAGTTTGGGAAACAGAATGGGGGTTCCTCAAAAAGTTAAAAATACCACTACCCTGTAATCCAGCAATTTCAGTAGTAAGTATTTGCCCAAAGGATTAAAAAAATACAGATTCAAAGGGGTATATGCACCCTGATGTTTATAGCAGCATTATCAGCAATAGCCAAACTATGGAAAAAGCCCAACTGTCCATCAACTGATGAATGGATAAAGATGTGGTGCATATATACATACATACATACACAATGGAGTATTACTTAGCGATCAAAAAGAATGAAATCTTGCCATTTGCAACAAGGTGGATGAAGCTAGAGTATATTATGTTAAGCTAAATAAGTCAGTCAGAGACTTATGGGGGGGGAGGACAAACCACAAGAGACTCTTAAGGACAGAAAACAAACTGAGGGTTGATGGAGGGAGGGAGGTGGGGAACAGGCTAAATGCATGATGGGTATTAAGGAGGATGAGCCCTGGGTGTTGTATGCAAGTGATGACTCACAGGGTTCTACTCCTGAAACCAATATTGTGCTGTATGTCAATTAACTATAACTTACATAAAAATTTGAAAAGAAAAAAAATTCTTATGAATACTTTTAAGAAATTTTTCTATCCACATCAAGTGTTGATCCACTTCCAAAGGGTCAAAGTTTAATGTGCAAAGCTTTTGAAGTGATATGGAGATCTCAGATGTTGTGATTATATAACCAGACACATACAAACACACCCCCCCACACACATATATACTCATACATCCTTACACTGCTTTATACATTCATACATAGATTTCAGTATTCTTAATAAAATATGAGTGCCACTTTCTTTTAAATACCACAAGATGTTTTTGGTCTTTTATTTTTGGAAAAGGCAGAGCCTTTAGAATCTCTAAATGGTTCACAGATTCAAAAGTTTGCGTCTTGAACCCAATATCCTGTTTAAGAAACCAGTCAGTCCAAATAACCAAAAGAAACCCACGCTTCATTTACCAAGATAATAATTACCATGATCCTGTGTTAACCAAATGGCAATGAGACTTGCCCCTTTGTCAGTCATAAGAACAAACAGCAAAACTCTCTCTGGTCCTCACACGGATGCGAAAACTGCAGAGCATAGGCTTGGAAAAGCGGCGAAGACGAGGCACCAATTTTACAGGGATTCGGAGCAAGTTGTGACTGTCACTACCCAAACCTGGTCCACACAGCACTCGGACCAGTCCGCTTCTGGCAATCTAGATTCTTTTCACTCTTTGCCCTAAATCAGTGATGTCGCCTCTCGCTTAAAATCCCCTTGCCTATACACCTTCAATCCCGGGAAAACAGTTCACTTCACCGGTCCACTGCATAAAATCCACTTTCGAATTTCTCCCGCGAAAAACAGTGACGTCACTAACCCGCGACCACAACAGATCAGGACCCAATGCTCAGTCCGCCCCCTAGAACCAGCGTTTTCAAGCCGCCGAACTTTTCATTGCGAGCCTCCTAGGCCAGCCTCGAACTCCGACGCCCCGCCCCCTGCGCCAGCTCACGCTTGTGACGTCAGCGACGGACGCGCCGTCTCCGGGCTCTTTTCTGAGGCGTACCGGAGAACGGTGTCGCTCGTCCTATGACGCGGAAACCAGGACCTTAAGGATCTGGAGACGAAAACGTTGGAGGACGCAATCACCGGCCCTGTGTTTTGGGAATTGAGCGGAGTAAGTTCCAAGTAGACTGTAGATAGTGTTGCTCAGGTTGAGCGAGGTCTCAGTTTCTCTTTTTTCACGCAGTCCATTTTATCTGTCGTCCCTCTCTCCTCGCCCCCTCCCTGCAAACCCATCAGTTTGCTTGTGTCAGTTCTCTCTGCGCACGCGCAAAAAGTCCTTTGGCAGCCCTTGTAGTTCCAGTTTTCAGAGATTGGGGGCGCGCGTTGTCCGGCGTTGGGAGGTTGGGGGCCCGCCCAGCGTTTGGCGACGTCCTTGTGAAAGGACGGATGCTGAGGCGGGCCATAGCAAAAGTGGAAATTGCTTTACTTCGTCGTGAGCCTCGGCGGCCAAACGATAGCTAGTGCAAGGGCTTGTGTTTTGAAGATAAGTCATTTTGTTTTTCAAGGTTTTAGTTTTTGTCATCAAAGAAACGAAAATCAGTTACGGAAGGGAGCTGACAGAACTGTTAAGTGTAGTGGGTTAATAGATGCCCTTTAGGGAAAATATGGAAGCAGTTAACTGAGAAGTGGTCTTAAAAAGCTACAGGGAGTAAGATGCCAATTAACGTGGGTCTTGAGAATTGAATAGAGGTTTATAAGACAAGACAAAAAGACTAATTCAAAACATGCACACAGGCAAGGGAGTTTTGGTACCGTTGGATGGTCAGCCGTGACTAGAACTTAACGTTTTTGACAATACCATTTCTTCTAAAACCGATAAAAGCAATGGATGAGTTTCCCAGGAAAATTCATGTACATGTCCAAATATTTTGCGTTATTATAATTTTGTCGGGAAATTATGAAGAGCCTTGAAATGTCCAAGAAGCATAATACTGTATGTATTGTCCAGGTCACTTTTCTAGGTTGTATCTTTCATTGTCATTGAGTTATTTTACTTTGTGTAAATTGTAGAAAACTTTCATCGAAATTAGTCTTACAGTTAAATTAATTTTGCAGTTCTTACCCTGACCAGTTTTACATCTATTAACAAACTCGTTTCAGTGTTCTTGATTGCTTATTTATTTTAATTCTCCTTTAAACTGGTATTTTACTTAATTTTTTAAGGCTCCACTTGTGACCTTGAGATTAAAGGTCGCATGGTCCACCCAGTCAGCCAGATATGTGCCTCCTGGGCTACTTTTTAATACTTAACTAGTTCCTAAAACAGAACACACACACACACACACACACACACACAATCCTACTTAACTAGTTCCTTGATTTATTACTTAAAATATTCGATGTGTATTCCTGTTCTATTCACTTATATTTAAATTTCTCTTTTTAAAATATACCTTTTTACAATTTCATAGAATTGACAAGAATGTTTGAAACCCACCCAAAATTCCATGGACTTTAAGTTAAGAATATCTGAATCAGAAGATAGAATGAATGATGACAGGCTACAAGAGGTTGTACTAAAAGGTAGAAATCAAATTTATCAGAACTTGTTTACCTAGCTAATTTTGGCCAGTTCACTTCACCTTTAAGCCTCTGTCAAAACAAGTTGGAAGAAACTACCTGATTGTAATTGTGAGGATTTAAAACAATACATGTAAAGTAACTGACATTGTTACACAGTAACTTTTATTCTTTAAGGCTCTGTATAGCAATTAGATGTCACTGGTTCAATACTAATTTTTTAATTTTTGTTTTTTTATTACCAATTTTTAAACCATATTATAATAAAATGCTGAATAATTTTTAATGTTGAAAGTTTTAACATTAAAATCATAAAATTAGATCTGTGTTTTAGACAAGTTACACAGCTTCTGAGAAGGACAGATGATTTCTAGGACCATTTATAAACTGTTCCCATATTAGAGCAACAGTAGTTGTAGAAATTCTGGAGGGAGAGAAGAGCCATTCCAGAAGTTGAATTGATAGGACTTTGTGAAAGATTGATGAATGATAAAATGATAATAATGGTTACGCTTTATGGAAGGAGTGAGAAGGTAGAGTTGGAGAAAGAAGACTGGGACAAAAGTACTGCCATGTAACTTCCTGATTTTCCAGTGGCCATTGCATAGGAAAGTTAAATGGTATCCTATCTTGTTACTTTGTATGTCATCCATATTTTCTTCTAATACAAAGGTGTATTTGATTATCTAGAGAATTTATTTCTTAAGATAGAAATTGCAGACCTATGTTATACACACTAGGCAAGAGTTTTGGAACTTAATTATCCAAGTCACAAAAATAATCCTTAGGAGAAGGAATGAAGGAGGGTCTCTGAGATGAAAATGATGGGGAAAATTTGGTTTGTGAGAATTGTGACTCTTCACTTATGCAATGCTGTCCTTTGTTTCTTTAGATGGTGGCTCTGACCAGGAAAGGAACTAGAGAGCTGATAGTCTGCCCTTTACTAATTTGGAGTTTTTGCAAAAGAAAAAGTTAACATTGGATCCTGCTGTAATGATAATCTTTAGCTTCCACTTATTTAAAAATTATAATCTTATCCCCTTTCAAAAGAACTTGAAGTGCTTAACATTTTGCAGTTCATGAGAGTCTTTTAAATACTTAATTGTTTAACAAGTGCTTAGGTTGTGATCAATCGAAAGTCCCTGCCTTCATTCATAGTTTTTGTTTTCTGGTGGGGTAGACAGACAGTCAAATTATAATTCCAAGAAGCAACAAGAGGATCCAAGGATACAAAGTGGTGATAGAGGGGATAGGTAGGGTTAAGGTTGCCAGGTAAGGAACATTTAAGATTGAGTGAGAGAAAGTCTTTTTGAGAAATTGACATTTATAGAGACCTGAACGAATAGGTCAGATCTCTATCACATCCCTGTGATGTGGTGAAGGGAAACAGCAAGAGCAAAGACCTTGAGATGGGAATGCTCTTAGCATGTGTAAGAAATGATATGTTGTAGTTGGAGTGAACCTATTGGAAAGAATTGTAAGAAATGAAGTTAGATATCCCCAGGCTAGATAGCATACTGCTTAGTAGGCCATCGATGGATTTTGGATTTTGCGTGTGATTAAAAACCCTTTGAAGGATTTTGTCCAAGAGACTGATGTACTCTGATTTACATATTTAAATGACTGTGCCGCCTACTATTTAGGGAACTAATGATAATGGAAGAAGAGTAGAAGCAAGCACAAGTTATGTTCTTATAGTAGTTCAGACAAGACACAATGATAGCATGGCCCAGTTGATAAAAGAAATTAAAAGTATTCATATTCAAGATATACCTTATAAAGGTAGAGCTAACAAGAATGCTAATGGATTTTGGCATATGAGGAAAAGAATTAAGGAGGATTTCAGAATTTTTGCTCTCAACAGTTTTGTGATTGGCTTTTTCCAGGATGGTGAAAACAAGGCAAAAAGTGGTTTGTTAGAACTTGAGAGTACAATCTTTGCCATATCCACATGAGATATACTTAAGGAAATAAGCAGAGATATAAATGGATGATTGAATGTTGGAATGGGGGGAGTAAATGGGAGAACTAAGGGCTGGAGAATATATATCGATTTGTGAAACATCAGCATAGAGCTAAAGAGCTTAAAGCCTGGGACCCTCTGAAAGGATATGTGTGGAGGTAAGAAGGAAGCCCAGGACTAAATTCAGTTCTGGTAGCAGGTAAAGGAAGAACAAAGTAGAATGGTCCAGAAAAGGAAATTGAGAAAGAGGAAAACTTTTCTGGAAGCCAGATGAAGAAAATATTTTCAAGGAAGGAGTTTGACTGCAGAGATTGCCAAGGGGTCCAGTAGTCAGTGGAGATCACTGTTTTCAGTTTCACTAGGGTGATGACCAGGGAAGCCTGACAGGATGGGCTGAAGAATGTGGTTGTAGCACTAAATGACACCTGATTGGTTTGTTTGTTTGATTAATTCTGACAAATAACTCCATTTTATATGCATCTCAATAAATACCTCATTACTTGCGTGTTTTCAAAATTGGTACTTGGTTAATCAGGTCCAGCTTGTTCTGAAAATGCCAAAATACTGATCAGTTAACCCAGATCCACTTTTTCCCCCTTTACCTACAACAGACATGTGTGACTTTCATACAAAGGACTAGAATCTTTTAGGTCATCTTGATATGTAAAAGCCTTGGCCCCTATTTCCCATCAATCTAATAAGTCTTTCTGGTCACATAGGTCCAAGGCCTGCATACCAACCAATAGTGGCTCCCACCCTGGTGCTATAGGGGAGACAGATAAAACGCTCCCCTTATGTCTTCACTCTCCTGTGTCCCAAGAAAACGGTATACTGGGAGCTTGGGAAAATATAATATGGGAAAACTATGTTATAGGGGTAAATCTCATTGCAGGCCCGATTTAATAAGCCTTTGCTCATTTATACATTTCTGTATATGTACTTTTGTGATTCAGTGAAGATGCCACAATTCATTCAATAAATTTTTGAGTGACTTCTCTGTGCCAGGGGAATGGGAATGCATCAGTATACAAAACAGACAAAAACCTGATTTCATTAACATTACGTTACTGTACGAAAATGTACAGTAGGGGCACCTGGGTGGCTCAGTCAGTTGAGCGTCCAACTTCCAGCTCAGGTCATGATCTGACAATTCATGAATTCGAGCCCCACGTCAGGCTTTGTGAGGAGCTTGCCTAGGATTCTGTCTTTGCTACTCTCCTCCCAAAAACAAATAAGCATTTTTAAAAGTATATAATAATGTTAGAACATAAGTGCAGTAAAGGGAAAATAAGGTAGGGGAGATACAGAGTATCCAGAAATTTGCAGTTTTAAATGAAGTGACATTAAGACTTTAGCAAGTGAGGGAGCAAAGTCATATTATCTAGGCGATGTTTGGTAGAGAACAGCAAATTCAGAAGGCCCTAGGTTGAAGATTTGCCAGCCAGGTTTTAGAACGAGCTAGATAACTGGTACAGCAAAGAAGAGACATAACAAAGTAACTCAAGAAAAGAGGTATTGACAATTGCTGTCCAAGAAATAAACACTGGGATGGGAAGTTCACCTGGAAAAGAAAAAGCCAGTTCTATGTGTCTAGTGAACAGAAGTTAATATTTTGGAGCACCTGGCTGGCTTAGTCCATAGAACATGTGACTCTTGAACTCAGGATTGTAAATTCAAGCCCCTCATTGGGTGTAGAGATTACTTAAAAAGAAAATAAAAGGAAAAAAAATGCTTAAAAAGTCAAAACCAAGATCAACGTATTTCGTTGGAGATTGTATATTTAAAACTGTGATTAACAATATAACTTTTTTCAAGTTAAGATGGAAAATGTCTGAGTCTTTTAATCTTACACTTTGACGTACTGACTTAGAGAAGTGTAGTTTGGTGAGATACAGATATTGGTAGAGCTTTTATTATACTAGCATATTCTGGTCCTGGATTATAAAATGCATCAAAAACTTCCAGATAAGATTAAAATGTTAAAAACCCAGACCAGAAAGCCAATGTAAATTTCCTCAGCTGACTGCAAATGTTAACCCAGTTTGTCCTCAGCCACCTGAATTAAGAGTCTATTAACCCTTTAGAGAATTGAAGACTAACCGAAATATTTTCTTGTATTACCAATTACATGGGATTATATTTTTTTCAATATACAGGAATGGAAACTGAAAGTGGAAATCAAGAAAAGGGAATGGAAGAAGAAAATCCTGAAAAGAAAAAAGAAGTGGAAAAAAAGAAACGGTCACGAGTTAAACAAGTGCTTGCAGATATTGCAAAGCAAGTGGATTTCTGGTTTGGAGATGCAAATCTTCACAAGGATAGATTTCTTCGAGAACAAATAGAAAAATCCAGAGACGGATGTAAGTTTACTTCACCATATCATGGAAATAGTTTTTAGATGCTGCCTTAAAATTTATTATGTACACTCTTCAATTTTCCCACATGAAAACTATTATACCTCTTTTTTTGCATTAGAGGACAAATATTTCTAGTGTTAAAAGACTCTCCATAGGATGGCAGCAAATAGAGACAAAGATTTCAGTTAATTCTGGAGACACACATCCTATTTTTGTTTTAGAGATAGAGTCTGCACGCACATGGGTACTAGCAGGGGAAGGGAGTGCAGAGATGGGGACAGAGGTTCTCAAGCAGGATCTATGCTGGCAGCAGATTATGACCTGAGCGAAATCATGGGCTCAAACTCCTCTGAGCTACCCAGGCTCAGTGTTTGTGTGGTGGAGCTCCCGGCAAGCTCAGTGGAAATAGAACACGGGATTGGGGTTTGAGTGGAGTTTTTGAATGCTGTGTATTATTCTTAATGGGTTAATTCAGACAAAGCATTTTCCCTAGTCCAAGTCTAAAAACTCCTTAGTTTTTTGGAGGGAAGTGTGATTGATTTTATACCAAAATGCATTTATCCTCCTCCTTTAGCAGTCACTTATATTTTACATTCTGTAATACTAACTTATGCATTCCCATTAGATGTTGACATATCACTTCTCGTGTCTTTCAACAAAATGAAAAAGTTGACCACAGATGGAAAGTTAATAGCCAGAGCACTGAAAAGTTCATCTGTTGTAGAGGTAAGAATTATTACAATTATATCACAGAATTATATGTCATGTCAATTATTAACCTCATGTGCCCATTTCTTAGCTGGACTTAGAAGGCACCAGAATCAGGAGAAAAAAGCCTTTAGGTGAACGACCAAAGGATGAGGATGAGCGGACAGTGTATGTGGTAAGCCCTTATTTTTTTTTTTAAAAAAAAAGCTCAGTGCTGGCATTCAAAAGATTGACGGAAACATTTTAATAATACAAGTAAAAGTTTATTGACCCAGAAAAAGTACTTCTATTTTAATATTGCTTGTAATTTACCATAGGAATTACTTCCCAAAAATGTTAATCACAGCTGGATTGAAAGAGTATTTGGGAAATGTGGAAATGTTGTTTATATAAGTATACCACATTATAAATCTACTGGAGATCCAAAGGGATTTGCCTTTGTGGAATTTGAAACAAAAGAACAAGCAGCAAAAGCTATTGAGGTAGGTCCGGAACCTAAAAAGAAAAGCAAAGAATTAGCAAGTATTTTTAAATAGTAACAAAATTTTGTTGATTTTCAGTTTCTTAACAACCCACCAGAAGAAGCACCAAGAAAACCTGGCATATTTCCTAAGACAGTAAAAAATAAGCCCATTCCTGTCCTTGGAACATCAGGTAGTTTAATTTAATTACTATTAATATTTTAAGTAAACAAATGTAGTTGAAGTAAAATGAAAACTAATGATGCAGCATTGTTACAGAAGAAAAGAAAAAGAAAAAGAAGAAGAAAGGCCGCATGAAGAAAGAAGACAATATCCAGACCAAAGAGTCCAGTATTGACGCGAGTAAGGAGAGCATTGGGAAAATGAAAAGAACCAGGACCGCATCTGAGGGATCTGAAGTAGAAATAACTGAACCCCAGAAGCCACCGTCAAAGAAAAAGAAAAAACGGGAAAGAGCAGAAGTATCCAGCTTACCTACAGTCAGAACAGGGAAGAGGAAGAGAAGTATCTCTGAAGAAGCAGAACACCCAACTCCCAGGTCAAAAGTAAAGAAAATGACGCAGAAAGACACTATTAAAACAGAAGATGTAGAAGTTCCCAAAGAAAACAAAGGTATTGACTGACAATTAAAGCTTAATTTTTATCTAAAAATAAAAGTAATTTATCTAAAACGAATCTTCTGACATTTTAAGATGTAGAAGTCTCTACTGAAGAGGAAAAAGACACGGGAGACGTAAAAGATGGATCCCTTTTAAAAGCAAAGAGGAAGCATAAGAAAAAACACAAAGAGAGGCATAAAATGGGAGAAGAGGTTATACCATTAAGAGTACTTTCAAAGTAAGTATGTGATACAAGTTCTGTTGTTGAAAATTGACACACTCCATCACCATTGCTAAAGTGCAATTCCAGTTTGTATTGAACAGAGTTGCATATTAGCAACAGTCATGGCTTGTAGCCAAGATCTGCACACATAATGGGTATAGATGGCAATTGAGGATTAAAACGGAACCACCGCACTAAAACATGGAAGCACTTATTTGTATCATGTCACAGCAAGCGTCTCCATGTTAAAGTAGAGGGCGTTCCTTGACAGATTTAAAGATACAGCTTAAATATACCCTACATGGTGAGTTCTCTTAGGCCTTGTAAACCTCTAAAATGTAAAAGTAAGACTTACCATCACTAAAACATGGAAGCACTTACTTTTTTAGAGACAAAGCAAGTACATCCACGTTTAAGTGGTGGGGAGCCTAGTCTTCTAACATGAAATCATGAACATTCTTTAACCTGTAAAGTAAGCTTAGAAAATACTGTATCAATATAAAGTTGTGTCCAGTTGGAAACACCTCCACTGAAACATGGAAGCACTTACTTTTGTTTTACACAGCAGGTACCCCCATGTTAAAGCAAAGGGGATTCCCTTGGGCCCTATAAGGAGCTTGTCTACTTGTTACATTCAGAGGAAGGATTTGGATTCACTTCTACTAAAACATGGAAGCACTTACTATTTTAAAAGTCAAAGAAAGTACTTCCATGTTAAAGTTAAAGGGAGTCCATCCACTCAAGGTGGAAGCCATGTAAGAAGAAGAAAAAAAAGGAAAGAAGAAGAAAAAAGCCTTACCTTTGGGAAGAAAGTTTTTCTGATACTTCCTGAATTGTACTCTCCAAGTGTCTGGTCCTTCTCTTGAAGGTTAAAAGGCAAGGACTTCAGGCACTTGTATTTATACTATTCTTAACTGCTGAATTCCTCTTGCCTTTTTATCTCAGAGAATCATTACAAGAGGTTTTTGTTATTCTAATGTATCAGCTCTCTGGGAATGTATGATCCTGGGTGGGTCTGGATACTTTTTTTTTTTTTGAAGTATACAGATGTCAATAATAACAACTAAGACCATTACCACAAGATATCCTTCTCTTTAAAAAAAAAAAAAAATCCCCTATCTGCTTGTTTGATGGCATAGATTAGAGTAACAATGAGTGCTCCTGTGGAGCCTGGAGAGGCATTGTGTTTCTATCTGGAGGAGCTCTAGCTGTTTGAAGAGACATCTACATGTTAAATGTATGTAAATAAATAAATTGCTTCCATGGGGTGTTTTTTTCTTCTTAGAAATTCCTTTTGAGTCAAGTAAATACTAAGGAATGTTATCTCTCAAATTGGAAGCAGTTTAACAAATAATCTTTAAATAATAATCTGCCATTTTCCCCCCAGTAACGACTAATTGTCACTAGTTAATGAATTCAAAACTTTTATTTTCATAAAGGAAAATATTTGAAACATATTCAAGAATTGTCAAATGTAAAACATTTAATCTGAACGTTGGGTCAAATGGAACTCCCCTTTGCATATTTGCTGGATGGACTTAGGACTTAAGTAATGGGAATGGGTGTTTAAAGAAGGAAAAGTTCAGAGGAGTGATTACAAGAGACTGTGAATGTATACATTTTGCTATTTACTTTTTATTTGGCCATCTGTTTTCATTATTTCAAAAGTACATTCTTTTCATTTTAGGAGCGAATGGATGGATTTGAAAAAAGAGTACTTAGCACTGCAAAAGGCCAGCATGGCTTCTTTAAAAAAAACAATATCCCAAATGAAATCTGAGTCAAAAATGGAAACAAACGGAGTACCTCCTAACTCTGGAATAGAAAATGAAAAAAGTAAATACCATTATGGTAGTTTTTGTAGCATTATATTGTGTTTATATACTAATGTACTATTTCTGAGTTATCATAGGGTAAACCTTAATTTGTAAAAAATGTGCAATTTATTTTTGATAGAAGAATATTTGAAGTACTTATTTTAAAGACTCCTATTTTTCTGGGCACCTGGCTGGCTAAGTAGAGCATGTGACTCTGGATCGAGGCCCCTTTATTTCAAGCCCTTGATGTTATTAAAAAAAAAAAAAAAAGAAAGAAAAGAAACAAAACTAATGAAGTGTCTTTTTTAATTAAGTTTTCTCTACAGTTTTTATTATTAATCAGAATTAGTGATGAGTGTAACTTATGAATGGACCAAGTTTGTAGAAACGAAAATTATAATTTCCATCTATAATTTTATCCTATTAGGACATATTTTCAATTCTTACAAATTGAAAATATAAACTTTCACATTATAATCATATTTGTTGAATGTTCTTACATATTCTGTGTCTGTTTATTAAGTGCTTTATTATTTGGTTAAGAGAAAGGGGGCATTTTTTTTTTAAAGGTTTTACAAGTGTTCTAACAACGCTTTGCAATTAGAGTAATAAAAGTTTTGGTATCTTATTTAATTCATGGTAATCAGCAATAAGCAGTATGACATTAGAATAACTTATTAATTATTTTACATTAATGTTAAGTAAATTAAAATTAGTTACTTAAATCAGCTGAAGAAATTACGTTCTTGTGAAGTGGACCTACTAAACTATTAAGTGTAAGAGGCTTATTTCTCTTTCCTTGTCAAATCAACAGCCAACAGTGAAGAGTGTTGTCCCCAGGAAAAAGTTAATGCAACAGGACCCCAGTTTGTGAGTGGCGTGATTGTGAAGATTGTTAGCACTGAGCCTCTACCTGGCAGGAAACAAGTCAGGGTAATGCTTTTGTGTGTCAAGGGTAGTTGTTCTCTTCCCTTTTTAAAATTTCCGAGTGTGAAAATGGAGAACAAAGCAAAACCAATAGAATTTGTTCCTTTGCAATAAACTACTTCTAGATTTGATTCCACCATAACTTTTGTGTTTGACTTGAAGTAAAAGTGAAGTCTCAAATTCCCTGCTGGATTAATTTCAATGAGCACAGTTTAAAACATCTTTCTGTAGAGCTGCACTTTGCTAATTTTATTTATTTACTTTTTGGTGCCATTAATGGTTGATTAGTTGAAAGAGTAAGCTTTACCGTAGTCATTATAACTTAAAAGAATAAAAAGAGTAAAATGCTTTCCTAGTATTCCTTTAGGGGACATTTTCTGTTTTGAGAGAAAATGGATTTTAGAAAATATTTCTTGCCAAAACGTATTAAAAGAGCTAATCAACATTAGAGTTGGTCTGAAATTATTATGAATTTTTAATCATCTTCTGTTGTCTGTCTGATTTTTGTAGCGAACATAATTTGTTTTCATTAGAGCTTTTAGCTTCCAGTAGATTCCTAAAAGATTTTGTGACCTAAGGAAAGTCAGAACTGTTTTGGTATCAAAGGGATAATATATGCATATTTTTTAACTAAATTCAGTAATTTTTGTCTGTTAATCCCCTTGGAAATTGAAATTTTTCTCCAAGAAGAAATAAAAGACTTTCTGGAGGAAAAAGGTTTTGTTAATATTCATTAAATTTTTTTTTTGTTATTTTCAGTCTGCACTGAGTGTTTTTAAAAATGTGAAACAATTACAGAGCAGTGTAAAATATTTTGAAAAGCTACAAAAATTTTGTATGCATGTGCAAATAGAGTTCTACATAATTTACAAATTGCTGTACCTACTGATCTGCAGTCTTTTCGTACTTATCTGTTTGATCACCTAACAGCCTTTTGTAACAGCACAACCGTATTTCCTACTGACATATTCCTTTCTAAAATAGCATATCTATTTTCAT
Source organism: Crocuta crocuta (assembly GCF_008692635.1). Taxonomy (NCBI): domain Eukaryota; kingdom Metazoa; phylum Chordata; class Mammalia; order Carnivora; family Hyaenidae; genus Crocuta; species Crocuta crocuta. The sequence goes on from NW_027528617.1 coordinate 2,047,706, forward strand.
AGCAAATACATTTTCAACTGTTATACTGACCTTCATCATCATGTAGTATGTTGTTCTGGTTTTGCATAGACTCCTACTGGTCACAATTTTTAACTTGCATAACCATTGAAGTTGCTCACTGTAATAAGCTTGTAAACACTATCTGAAATCCTTTTTCCTTTAAAATCCTGTACCTGTCACTAACATAAGTTTAGGTTCTTTTTACGATATTGATTAGGGATTTGGTGAATCCCAAATTGGTTTTACCAGCTTGCACTTCAGAGTATGGTAACAATACAGAATTTCAGATTAGAAGGATAAAAAACTGAGGCTGTAAATGAAGCTGTGGTTAGTGAGGTTGCAAAAGATTTAAAAGAAAAATTAGAGTTTGCTATTTGAAATAACTGACATAGGTTCAGTAATATTCATCAAAGAGCTTTTATTATCTAAAAGATATACCAGTTAAAAGTTACTTATCCAAATCATAAAAGTTAGTAGTTACTTACATTTTGCTGGGAAAAAAAAAAATGAGTTGTTATGATGTTTATTGCTATGTAACTTGCCTATGTGATTACCAGGCTAATTTATCATTTTAAGGAGTGATTTTAAGTCCCAGGATTAGCCTAACATTATACTGGATAGATAGGTAATATTTTATATATTAGTAATCAAATCTATCTTAGTCAGTTACAGAACACTACCAATTAATATATTCACATTTCATTAACTTCATACCAATTATTTGTCTTGCTTTCTGTCTAAATTTAGTACTAAAGTATAAGTGGAAAGAATTGCCAAGTATATTTACCTCCAGTTCTATTTTTTTCATGTAATTAGTAATCAATAAGTACCAATTTTGAGATAGACAGTATGCTAAGTATACTGCTTATTCTTTATCACTAACTAATAAAGTTTTCTTATTTTATGATGAAATAATATTTCCAGATACTGCTCACTTATGGAATTCAGACTTTATAAATCCAACATCTAAAAATAATCTAAATTCTTTGAGGCTTGAAATTCGGGTCAAAAGTAAAGGAAGTCAGATGGGTAAAATGCTTTTTTTTTTTTTTAGTTGGAAATCTCTAGTAATTTCTTTGGTTTTCTGAATGGAAATTGATGAATGAAGAATTATATAACATTCCTGCATAATTGCATTGTTTACATCACAGAACATGCTGGGAAGAATTGATTAGGAATGCAGGAATCTTGTTAATTTGCCCTCACAGCAGGCATTATAGGTAAAACTTTTCCTTGCTGGATGACCACAACTTGTTTAGAAGAGATTGTTCAGGTATTTCATCAGAAACTATGAACTCTTGAGCTACATTCCCATAAATCTACTCAGGAACCTAGGATTTCTGTAGGTTCCCATGAAATGTTTTTTTCATGCGTTGTTAGAAAAAGTTGAATTTTTTTTTTCATATATTTTAAGTCGTAAAGGATTTTGTACAAATGAGTGGAAATGCACCTTCTCTCCCAACCCATTCTGGGTTTTTTTGTGTTTTCAATTTTATCCCTTATTTTACCTAAACCAAGACTTGTAACCCCCTTCTTGATTTGGGGGTTAGGGGAAATTATTTGTATATCCTGCTCTATAAATCTATTGTCTCTCTGTATAGTAGTCCTATTTTAGTTAATATTCTAAGGTTGTGGTTGATAAAAAGGTTTTTATTAGCGTTTTCAACTTTGTCCAAGTCAATTTTAAGAGTATTTGTGTATATTTTAAGTGGGGAGGTGTGGCTGGCTCAATCAAGAGAGTTTATGACTCTTGCTATCAGGGTTGTGAGTTCAAGCCCAGATTATGTCGGTAATCTCTAGCCTCAACATGAAGCTCAAACTCACAACCCCGAGATCAGGAGTCACCTACCTGTTGTACTAACTGAGCCAGCCAGGTACCCCTGTATGTATTTTGGAAGAATGATAGGTAGGATAGTTACTTCTCATTTTAAACTGGATATGGCTTTTTTATGTAATACATTCTGACACAGCCATGGGGATAATTTTAGAATTACTAGCAGGCATTTTTATTATTTATTTAAAATATCTCTAAACTCTCATATAGGATACTTTGGCTGCAATCTCGGAGGTTGTTTATGTGGACTTGCTAGAAGGAGATACAGAATGCCATGCTAGATTTAAAACCCCTGAGGATGCTCAAGCAGTTACAAACGCACATACGGAAATTAAAAAGAAACACTCCTGGAATCTCGAGATCCTTTCCGGTAAAACTTCAGTCTTTTTTTAGTAACTCTTTTATTTAGAGATGATTGTATTATGCTTTCTCATTTTGGTTAATAAACTAGTATTTTTTTTTTCACATTCTAGTATGTACAAAGTAGAATTAAATGTAGTCAGACATCCATAGTTTTATTACTGAAGTGTGATTAATGCCTTGAGTATGTTTCTTTATGTGTGTCAGTGATTATTGTTGTTTGTTTTCAAGGTGATCATGAGCAGAGGTATTGGCAGAAGATTTTGGTAGATAGGCAGGCCAAACTTAATCAGCCTCGTGAAAAGAAAAGAGGCACTGAGAAGGTAATCAATTCATTTTTTGTTTTTGTTATAGTTGTTTGGTAGCTTAAATATAATAATAGTTGAATGTTATCCAGAAGTCAGTAATGTGTAGTTCTAAAATAACCTTGGTTTTCCTATAGACGACAAAGATTTACATGTTATATACTGCATTTCAAATTGTGGGAGAGAATACTTGTTTTTCTGGATTTTGAAATACACAAAATTAGAACTATTTTACCCACAGGGTACATTATTTTAATATAGAGGTTTTTTGCTTTCCTTTCTTTCATTGTACCTGGTGGTAGCAATTTAATTTAAGCAGTATTGATTTCTAGTTGCTATGTATTGTAGTTTGCTAGTAAATAATTAAAGATTGTCTTAATGGTAAAAACACAATGTATTTAAGAGTGTGGTTTTTAAAGATATGAGCCACCACAGATAAGATTGGGAGACTTTATGCCTAATGTTTGTTATAGCAATGATAAGCTTTATTCCTTTTTCTCCAGAGTAGTCAACAAGTGAAACTAACAAGTTTAAATACTTTAAATAATGTAAAATAAGACTTGCTTTCAATAATTTTCTTTGAAATGATACTGAGTAACTTAATATTTATTTTTGCTTGTGAGCTGTCATGTTCATTCTTTTTAATCAGATTATTATAAATAGTAGCACATCTTTAAGTGCTTAGGACAAATTAAGGGTACATAGTAACTAAAGCTATTATCAAAATTTTAAAATGAGTATTATTAAATAAAAATCTAAAAAGATAAGCATTCTTCTGTGACTGGTTAGCACTTAGAATCATACTACTTCCTGTATCCTAGGTTTGTTGATTTGGGATTCCATTTATTGATGAAAAAGCAAGTGTTTTTCATCAGCCTTTATTGCCAAGGATTCACTGGAATTTAAGATGATTTGGAGGGAGGTCTCCTACTGGTCTTTGTTAAATTTGTTTCCATGAATACAGACTGAATTTGCTGAAATGTGGGAAGGCCTCCTTCCTCCCTAAAGACCCTTTTAGGTCTATGAGGTGTTAATTTCAAAGCCTGCTTGAGATTATTTAAATGTTAAAATCATTGCTCTAGAGCTCACAACTGAAATGAAATCACTTTGTTAAATAGTACTTATCCTTCTAATTGATGTGAATTTCATTTAAATTGTGTATGTTTTTAAAACTAGCAATTAGTTTTGTGTTTTCAGAAAGATCCGACCTCCATAAATAAACTTGAAGCAAGGAAATAAACACTGACTAGGGAATTTTATAAATTGTATTGGAACACAATGAGTAGCCCTGTTTTTGAGGTGGAAAGTTTTTTCCTGATCTTTTATCTGTTGCACCACCAGACTTGTCCTTACCATGATTTGTTCCATAAACAGTATAGGATCCTAGCTGATGCTGTGAAAGTAGCTAGTTGGCTCCTATCATGTACTTAAAAGAAGGAACCACACAAAGTGGGTATTGTACAGAAAACACAGTAATTAGTATGTCAGTCTACTTTTTACCTTTTTGATAATTCATTTAATTAATATTTTTTGAGTGCTGATTTGTGTCAGCCATCATCCTAAGAAATAGAGATATAGCCGCAAGTAACAAAACCCTGTTTTCATGAAGTCTACGGATGAAGAGTTTAGGTCAGCTGATGACAAATGGCTGTGTATAAAACTCAAATTAAAGGGTATTGTGAGATAGCTTTACATAAGATGAGGTTTTCTGGGAAGTTCTCTGTGAAAGTGACATTAAGCAGACTTCAGGAAAGTGAACCAATAAACAGGAGAGCTTAAATGCACAGCTTTCCAGGCAGAGGCAACCGAAAGCCCAGAAGCCTTGACGGGAAGGAGACCATTATAGCTGGAGATGGGAGCAAGCACCTTAGTAAGGGAAGTTGAATATTTAGGGAAAAATTAGCATCTAAAAAAAGTATTACATTAGCACTTTTCTGATACGACAGTTCAAAGTTTCCCAGTAGTATTGTATTATTTGGTCCATAATTGAACAAAGAAAAGCACTGGTAATAAATCTTGGTTCTTCATTTTCATGTTAGGGAGCAAAAAGAAACGGGACAGTTTCCTAAGCCCCAGTCAGTTTATACGATATTAAAAGAGGAGAGAGGATAGGTAAAGAAAAAAGATATTTTCTACTTAGGATCGTATTTTTACATATAAAGATCAAGTGTGGGTAAATTAAGACCCATCACAAAAGATCAGTATGATGAAGTATCTGCCAGAAAGGGTCTTACTCATTCTCGCTAGCCTTTGTAGTCTTCCCTATCACTTTGAGCACATTGGTAAAATTAGATAACAGCTACTGGAGACAGTGAGTCTTTTCTCATTTGTCTTTAGCTTTTAAAGCATATCTTTAGCTTTTAAAGCATATTTGAAATTTAGTTAACATGGTCTTTTCTCTACAAATTACTGATACGCTAGATAGTCAGCAGGGAAAGACAGTTCACAAAATTTTGTTTTAATCTTGAAGTGACTCCATACGAAAACAACAAATACACCCTACTTTCATTTTCAAAGTAATAAAACCCTTAAGTATATAGCATAAACCTTTACTTCCATAGATATAAGCCCTGATTCTGGCTTTGCTGATGACTTTTGTGAATGTGATCCTCATGTGGCTGTTACTGTTTTCTATCATAAACGATTTGGTTACCTTGGCATTTAAAAATACTTGTATTTTTACCTTGTCCAGCCAGTCTATCTGTATGCTGACTCTTGTTCTTTAAAGTAAACTTTTAATGTTTAGTAAACATTTTAAGAAACTAAAAAATAAATAAAAGTGACTTCCCACCAATGGCCAAACATTTTAACGAAAACTCTGGTGAATAATTACTAGAATCTATTTTTTTTTATTTTTATTTTTTAGATGTTTATTTATTTTGAGACAGAGACAGACATAGCATGAGCAGAGAAGGGAGAGAGGGAAACACAGAATCCGAAGCAGGTTCCAGGCTCTGAGCAGTCAGCACAGAGCCTGACGCAGGGCTTGAACCCATGAGCTATGAGATCATGACCTGAGCTGAAGTTGGATGTCGAACATTCTGAGCCACCCAGGGGCCCCTGGAATCTATTTTTTAAGGGAGTAAGATTTTCATTTCCTCAAATCTACAATAAGATATTTAAAATTTCTACATCAAGAAAACTCTTAGAATATTTTGACATCTTAAACAGTGTTCTACATTCCATATAATTTCATTTGCCTTTAAAAATACTAAAGTATTTCGTTAAGAGTGTGCTAAGTAAGAAGTTCTCTTAAGAGCAGATCCTTGGGGCGCCCGGGTGGCTTAGTCGGTTAAGCGTCAGACTTTCACTCAGGTCATGATCTCACGGTGCGTGGGTTCAGGCCCCGCGTCGGGCTCTGTGCTGACTGCCAGCTCAGAGCCNTTAGGTAGAATATTTTAATCTTCAGATTTGTAAGCAAACCTTTATGTAACACACACCCCAAAATATATTGTTTCACTACAATAATGCATGAGTTCACACACATAATATAATAAGTTAGGACCACATGTCCTTTAAGAAATGCCTTGGTAATTAATACTCAAGTCCAAGAGGATATGAAACAACTAACCACTATGGACCCTGAACCGTCCTAAAAGGTTAAAAAAAAAAAAAAACTGCCAGCGTGGAGTGGCTGTTTTCAATTGAAAAATTTTTAATAATGTGAAACTTAAGTGATAGTGTTTTAAAGAATTCTCAGATTTATTATCTGTTATATTTAAGAAACCATAATCCTGAGTAGTTATTTCTGTATTGATTTGGATTAAGCTTAATTTATCTTATTTGTCTACCTCTCCCTCTTTTAAAAAAAATTTTATTCAACCTGATTGATAGTTGTGGAATTTTTTTACTCATAATTATCTTTTTAAGTATCCAATACATTCTAATTTCTAATTTCTTTCTCCGTAGTTAATCACCAAAGCTGAAAAGATTAGACTGGCAAAGACTCAACAAGCAAGCAAACATATTAGATTTTCTGAATATGATTGAAAACCACTTTTGGTTCACCGCTTAAGATTTCACTGGATACTTGAACTTTTCTTAGGAAATCCATTTTATTATGCTAGTAAATAATAAAGAATGTTTTTTCTGAAACCTATGTTAATTAAGAGAAATTCCTTTCTTCCTTAACTTGTAAATAAGACTTTTTTTTGAGCCCAGTACATTGTATACCACAGTTTTACATTAAACATTTTATTTGCTGAAATTATCTTCTACAAATCAACCTCAAAATGATTTAGTAAATATGTTTTGAACACTATCATTAATTTTGTTGTTTTTATATTACAAAAACAAAACATTTGCAAAAATAATACTACAAAATAGTTTAAGAAAATTTGTTTGACAGTGGACTCACTGTGCTTATTTTATAGTTTGCTTTTTCCATTTCAAATATGTAGGATATCTTTTCATGTTGATTTATACAGAGACTTACGTGTGATACTTCATTCTGTTTATTGCACTTTGCTTATCTGAGCTTCCACTGAACAGGCCATACGAACTGTTTCGAATTAAAATGTTAAACTTTTAAAAGTATTGAGTTTGTTTTTCATAAATGAAGTTAAACATTTTATTTTTGCCTAACCAAAGTGAAATGTACCAGATGCTATGGACACAAGGAGAAAAAAAAAATCTCTCAGATTCAGCCTTAGGCATAACTGAACTCTATCATTTTATTCAGGAAAATCACAGACTGGAGTATTTAAGGCCTTCTCAGAACTGAACCTAGAGGGCTTTTTCATGACTGGCATCTTAATCCCTTGTCAGAATATCAAAAGCAGCCTTGGTGTTCATTTCCTTGGGCTAGAAACCATTCCTAGTTCCATCAGCTTTATCCAGAAGTGAGGGCCTAATTTGGTGCCTAATTGTAGAAGACCTACAGTCAGGAAACTATTTACTTCTATGGGCCAGGGATTTGAGGTGATTGGCTGCCTTACTGGTTGGGGTGACAGCAGTTTATTAATACTAAAAATAGGTATCTGGCAATTTGCCACGGACTCGCCCCTTTTTTCCTCAATGAAGGAAATCTAACACACACGCTTTAATGGAGGAAAAGAAAGATCTGTAAATAGTTACTAAACCTTACTATGAAGATTATGATTGATTATGCTTCAGTTGATCCAGAATAGTCAAAAGTTGCATGTAAGTTTCAAGGATTCAGTTGGTCTCAGTGAGGACTGTCTGAAGGTGACTTTCTTGGAAGGGTTATTAAGTAAAATTTCAGAAATTCTCCCCTTGGCAGTTTAAAAAAAGATAAGTGGTCATTCAACAAATATCTTTGGACACTTTTAGCACTTGGGACAAAGATCCCTCTCCCATGGACCTTACAGTTCAACAGTAGTTATAGACGTTAAGCAAAAATAGGTAATAAAAGTTACACTTTGGTAGGTAACTCCCTAGGAAAAACGAGAAAGGTGGAAGAGAAACCCCATTCATTCATTTTTCTATTTATTCCTTACTTCATTTAATTAAATACTTATTTAGCCCTTGCTACATATTTGACACTGACACTATAGACTTAAGAGCTACCAGGAAAAGGCACCCTGCCCTTGAGCAATTTATAACCTTTACAGCCTTGGGGAAGAGGACAAGTCAACAAAATCATGATACTATGTAAGTAATGTAACAAGTAGCTCCAGATTATGTGGGATACATTCCTAAAAGTTAACTCATGATGATTGAGTGACCTTCCAAGCTTTCAATGAACCTTTCATTTTGGGGGGTAAGTGAATTTGCTTTTTATCTAACACTTAGCACATAGCAATTGCTTAATAAATACTTGTTTAATTTGAGTTAAATTCAAAGTGTCTTTCAAGATGGTCCCCAAGGACAGATGTTACGATTTGCTCAAATGAAGGATATTTTCTTACTCAACTTCCTGATTCTCAGTATTCACATTCCTTTTCTTTTGGTTAAGTGCTGCAATGTACCTGTCTTTGTGTATTTTGGTGGGATTTAGTTTCTTAGCTGCAAAACTAATTTTATTTACACCTTACAGTAGCTCAGTACCACTCATTGGTCGCTGTTGTTAGTAGTTGTTGAAACTGAAGCACTTGTCAAAGGTTATAATAGCTAATCTGAGATTTAAACTCAGTTTCTCTTATTCTGAAAACCACACATTTAACAGCTGTGATACCTCCCTTCTTAACCATCCTCCTGCCTTTCTCCTTTCCTTCCTTATTTTATTCTTTCCAGCTGATGTTTTCCATGTCATGGTAGAGTTTATTTAACCATGCTTCTGTTGTACTGGTAGTTGCCTGCTCTTTTACTACTAAGAGCAATGCTGCAATGAACATCATGTCCACCTTTCTTGAAGTCTATCTGCAGGATGGATTGCTGGGATTAAGATCTCTTCTAGGGGTGCCAGGCTGGCTCCTTTGGCAGAACATTTGACTCTTAATCTCAGAGTCATGAGTTCAAGCCCCATGTTGGGCATGGAGCCTACTTAAAATTTAAAAATACATATATATCTTTTATATAGTGTGTCTAAAATAGCCCAAAATGGTGTATAAATTTTCACTGCCAACAATTACATTTTCCTTTTTTTTTTTTAAATCTAAACTCTTAACTAATACAGAATCTGGGGTGCCCAGCTGGCTCAGCAGAGCATGCACCTGTTGACCTCAGGGTTATGACTTGGAACCCCTCTTTGGGCATAGAGTTTACTTTCTAAAAAGTACAGGTTGAGAACCTGGGTGGCTCAGTTAGTTAAGCATCTGACTCTTGATTTTGGCTCAGGTCATAAGTTCATGATTCTTCAGATGGAGCCCATATCAGGCTCCATCCATGCGGACAGCTCAGAGCCTCCTTGGGATTCCCTCTCTCCCTCTCTTTCTGTGCCTTCCCCCCCTTGTGTGTGTGCTTGCTCTCTCTCACAATAAACAAACTATTTTGAAAAAAATACAGGTTCTAATCATTCTTTTTCATTTTTCCTGATCTGAGACATGCAAATGCATCTCATTGCATTTTCATGCAGTGAAAATGAGTATTTCCCTGATTGTGTACTTCCCTGATTACTCTGAGATTGAGTGCTTTTCACATGCTTGTTAAATATATGCATATCCTCTTCAAGTTTCTTTTTTTTATTTTTGAATTTATGTATTCATGATAAATATGGTCATGATGTGAGCCAAAACCAAGATTCAAATGCTTAACCAACTAAGCCACTCAGGCGACCCAGCAAATTACTTTCTGTAGATTTTTATAGCATGGATAATTTCTTTTTAAGGACTGAACTGGAGAACTTTTTATGTTAACATGTCCCTGAAAATGTGTTCTCCCATTCAACCACTTGCTTTTCAACTTGGTTTATAATACACTTGTTGTATAAATATTTTATGTTTTTACAGAGCCACATCTTTTAATCTGCTTTTAACAAAATAATTTCCCAGTCTGGAGCCTGTGAGTCCTGCCTTCTTTTCTTATTCTCTGATGTCCACAAGATTGACATATAAATAGGAATTTTTGAGTTAGCAGGAGAGACTTTGTGGCCAAATACAACCTTAATTAAAGCAATACCTTTCTTTAAAAAAGAAATCACAAATTTTATTTTTTTAAATACGTCAGAAGTTTATAAATATAAACTTAAAGTGAAGTGAAAAAGTAGGAAGCAATTAAAATGAAAAAGTAGGAAGAAGCCACACTAGAAAAGAGTCCACACTATCATTTTTATTTATCACCCACCTGTCTGTTAACAGACTTACCACAAACAAGGCTGTCTCATTTACACAGCTGTACAAGTTATGCGCCAGTGTTGGCATTTGCATAGACTACAATGTGAAGGTGTTCTTGGAGGTATGTAGCGCACAATCTGCACGCCGTCCATGACATCCCAGTGATCTTTTGCTTTTCTATTTTGTGCTTGAGACCATCCTTACACTGCTGGGGAAATAAGACAAAAAACTAATATTCTTGTAAATTGCCATAGTACTCTAGATCTGAGGTGATCCAAACTTGGGAGACTTGGTTCATGTTATAGACTAGGTTATCATCAAAGTAGGAACTTTTAAGGACAGGAATTTGAACAGGGATCTCAACATGTCTTCCAACCTGAGATTTTGCAACCATTATAGGAAAAAGTTCTACAGCAGTACTTAGAACTATAATATATGTAACTATATTGTAAATGTCTGCTGAAAGGTTTTAGATTTGCTTTATCTTAACTAACTAGGGCCTGGTCTTAAAAGTGTTGTGTTTTGGGGGCACCTAGCTGGCTCAGTGGGTAGAGCATGTGACTCTTAATCTTGGGGCCACGAGTTCAAGCCCCACATTGTGCATAGAGTTTAATTTTTAAAAAAGCATCTGGATGGCTCTGTCCTTTAATTTCCACTCAGATCATCGTGGTTGTGAGATCAATCCTGATGTCAGCTATGCGCTGAAAGTGGAGTTGCTTAAGATTCTCTTTTCCTTTGCCCCTCTCCCAAGAGCATGTGCGTGGTCACTTTCTATTTCTCTGAAAAAAAAGAAAAATGTCAACTGCACTTACTCTACATGCTGCTCGAACTCACAGTCCCGAGATCAAAAGTCGCATGTCTACCAACTGAGCCAGCCAGGCACCCCAGGCATAGAGCTTTCTAAAAATATATATAATAATTGTTTGGATATTTGAATAGCATATTGAAATGATAATATTTATTGGGTTAAAATATTACTAAACTTTTTTTTTATGTGGCTAAGAGAAAATTTTATTTTTTGATTTTTATTTGTTTTTAATGTTTATTTTTGAGAGAGAGTATGCACACATGAGTAGGGGAGGGGCAGTGAGAGAGGGAGACAGAGGATAAGAAGCAGCCAGTGACAGCACAGAGCCCCATGCAGGGCTCTGAAACTCAGGAACTGGGAGATCGTGACCTGAGCTGAAGTCAAATGCTTGACCTACTGAGCCACTCAGGCACCCCAGCTAATAGAAAACTTCAAATTACTTAACATGGCTCACATGATATCTCAGTAGGATAGCACTGACTTGGAGGAACCACAGTACAACTGGAATCAGTGGTAGTATTTATAGTAATAGCTTATACTGACTCAGTTACAGAAAGAATCGGTTGAGAATATCCAAATGCTAATTGCTCTACAAGAGACTTAGATGATACTAGGGAAAGGCTGTTCTAGGTCTTACCATTTGGTAATCTTTGTTATCTTTTGATTGAAATAGATCTGAATTTGTATTTCCATATGTTTCTAGTGCAGTGATTAAAAAATTGTCAGGGTGTGCCTTGCTGACTCACTTTGTAGAACACGCAACTCTAGATCTCAGGATTGTAAGTTCAAGCCCCAGGTCGAGCATAGAGCTTAAAAAAAATTATCAGGACTTAAGTGGTTTCTCCCCCTTATAACTGAAGAAATTTTCATGGAATTACTTAGAACCAAACACACACCTGCCAAGCCCTTATTTTAAATAAAGTGATACTTAAAAAAATTGGGTGAATATATTAAAATTAATCTTGATATCTTATGGGTTAACTAGTGAATTCATTATACAATTGATAAATTAGATTTTGGGCCCAATGGATATGGTCAAATAATAACGTTTTTCTTACAGTACTGAAGTATTAGAAAATCCAGGGGCATCTGGGTGGCTCAGTCAGTTGAACAACTGATTTTGGCTCAGGTCATGATCACATGGTTAGTGAGATCGAGCCCTGCATCCAGCTGGCTGCTGTCAGCCTGGAGTTCTCTTCAGATCCTCTGTCCCTCTTTCTCTGCCCCTCCCCCACTCATGCTCTTTCTCTCTCTCTCAAAAATAAACATTACAAAATCCATTATTTCTGTTGCAATAGAAATCTCAGCCCATGAAGGTGTGCAAGAAGTATAACTTTATTTTATTATTCAACTTTATTTCAAGCCCCACATTCTTCAAAATTTTTAACCTCAGTCAATGTAGGGTTCTCTCCCTTTTTCTTAAAGCTGAGTCAATATGAGATGCTTATGCAATACCAGGTGGGAGGGGCACCCATTTATCTCTGGTTCTATTATCTGAGAAGGCCACTGGCCCAGTTAGTTCCAAGTCTTCTTTCGCTCCTGGTTTATAAGTATCCCTTTTTCCTGCATACTTGGCCCAATAGTTCTCATGCCACTTTTCAGGCATGCACATGACTAATAAATAACTACAGAGCTTTTATGCTGTGCTATAATTGCCCATCTCATGAAGTAAACATTTGGTGATAGTTGATTTACTTCTCTTCACCTGTCAGAGTAAGAATAGGTTAGTATGGGACCCAGCAACATATTTACAGAATAAGTATGCAAGACAAAAAAAGTAAGCAGAAAAAAGAATAAGTGTGCAAGAACAAGTGAGAAGTGTTTTATTTGTTTTTGAGAGAGAGCACAAGCAGGGGAGGGTCAGAGAGGCACAGAAGTTCTGAAGTGAGCTCTGTGCTGACAGTAGTGAGCCCAGTATGGGGCTTGAACTCATGAACCCCTAGATCATGATCTGAGCTGAAGCCAGATGCCCAACTGTCTGAACTACCCAAGTGCTTCTTCTCTTTGGTTTTTGTTTGTAAGTAGGCTTTACACCCAATGTGGGGCTAGAACTCATGAAAATGAGATCAAGAATCGAAGGCCCTACTGACTGAGCCAGTCAGATGCCCCCTATTATTTAATATTTTTTGGTTGCAAGAAATAGAAGCTAACTGCACTTGATTAAGCAAAGGAAAAAAATTATTGTAAATACAAGGGAGACTTGTGAAATCTGAGTAAGAAATAGATGAATATTAAGCCTCGAGAAGTACAGTATGCTTCACCCACAGATCCACCCAGGTGCCCCTTTACATTAAACACGTTTTAGAATAATACACAGGAAATTGATAATGATGATGCCTTTGGTGAAGCTCTGGTCATGATCTTGGGGTTTGTGGGTTTGAGCCCTGCGTCAGGCTCTTTGCTGACAGCTCAGAATCTGGAGCCTGCTTCAGAATCTGTGTCTCCCTCTCTCTCTTTGCCCCTCCTCTGCTTGCACTCTTTCTCTCAAAAATAAATAAAAATAATTTTTTTTTTAAAAAGACAGACTTCAATTTTAGGTCTTTGGGTTGTTTATATATTTTGATAACCATGAATTTTATTCAATTAAAAAAAACATGAATACAAAGTTGAAGAATCCTTCAAATAATAATCCTCGCATTTAATTTGAGAACTCTTGTTGACAACTGTGGCAATAAAACATTAGCCCTTGAACTTAAATCACAGTGTTGAAAATTGTCTGAAAATTCTAGGAGTAACTGGTGACCCACTTAAAATTGTTGATTTAAGCTGTTAAAATTGTTGATTTAAACTTTGAATCAGGCCATTTTCACAGTCATGATTTTCAAGCTCCTAGAATAAAATTAGACTGATAATTAGTATGCATATCTATTACTCAGGAAATCCAAACAGTTTTTAAAGAAAGTAATGGAAAAAACAAAAAGACAAGAATGTTTGGGAGCTTTAGCTGTTATTACTAAGGAAACCAACTCTATTTTCCCTGTCACTAAATTTTTTTTTTAAAAAGGCCAACAAGTTCGATAAACAGGAAGAAAGACTAAATAAGACAATGAAGAAAGATTTTTAAATTCTCGAAAGTACTGAAAATAACATTTTTTTTTAAGTAGGCTCCGTGCCCAACGTGGTATTTGAACTCACCACCCAGAGATTAATATTCACATGCTCTACCAACTGAGCCAGCCAGCACTTCCCTGTCCCCCCATTTGGGGTTGTGAGTTCAAGCCCCAGGTTGGATATAGAGCCTACTTAAAAAAAAAATCATCCCCCCACCAAAAAATCTTTGCCTATTGTATTTGAGTTACAAAAATAACACAAATTTATTAAAGAAAAAATTAGAAAATATATAAGAACAAAAAGGGAAAGAAAGTCACCAAAACTTTATACAAGTTTTTGCACTGTTTCTTAATGTCCTGAATTTACTGAACAGTATCCTGTAAAGATTTTTCTGTCAATAGATATTATCTTTTCCAAGTCAGGTTTATATTTTATTTTTATTTTTTAAGATTTTATTTTTTAAATAATCTCTATACCCAATGTGGGGCTCAAACTTAAAATCCTAAAATCAAGAGTTGCATGTTCTTCTCACTGAGCAGGCCAGCTGCCCCTCCAAGTCATGTTTTTAATCTACAAAATATATATATAGTAATATTATGTACCATGTAGCACATGCTTGGCATATGGTAATCATTCAAAAATAGCATCATTTTTATTTTAAGTTTATTTATTTACGGGCATCTTGAGGCCTCAGTCATTAAGCATCTGATTTCAGCTCAGGTCATAATCTCATGGTTTGTGAGTTCAAGTCCCACATTGATTGAGCTTGAGCCCTACTCCAGGTGAGCATGAGCCCCTCAGTGAATGAACTCAAACCCCACTTTGGGTGAACATGAGCCCCCCTTCGGGTGAGCCCCACTTTGCTCTCTCTCTCTCCTACTGCCCCTCCTGGGATTCTCTCTCTCTCTATCTGCCCCTTGCTCATTGCACCCTCTCTTTCTCTCTCTCTCTCAAAATAAAAAAATAAATAGTAAATAAAGAAGTGTTTATTTATTTTGAGAGAGAGAAATGAGCAGGAGAGGGGCAGAGAGAGGGACAGAGAGAAACCCAAGGAGGCTCTGCACTGCCAGCATGGAGCCCAGTGTGGGGCCCGAACCCACAAACCATGAGATCATGACCTGAGAAGAAACCAAGAATCAGCTGAGCCACCCAGGCTCCCAGGGTTGTTATTTTTACTTTTATTTATTTTCATTTCTTTGTTTGCTTGTTTTTCGGAGAGAGAGAGAGAGTGCAAGTGAGCAAGGGGGAGCAGAGGGTGGAATCCCATGAGGGGCAGACAGAGAGAGGAAGAGAGAGAAAGAGAGAAGTGGGCCTTCCCTGGGGCTAGTGTTTATTTATTTATTTTGTTTTTTACTCAAAGCAGGGCTTGTGTTGAACTGGAAGCAAACCTCGAGCTCACCCAATGTGGAGCTCGAACTGTGAGATCATGACCTGAGCCGAAGTCAGATGCTTAAGGACTGAGCCACCCAGGCGTACCCACATTGTTATTTTTAATAGCTACTTGGTACACCATTATGTTATCTACTATAGTGTTTTTTTTTAAGATTTTGTTTTTGAAATTTTATTTTATTTAACCAGTTTTTATAATTTTAGAGAGCATGGGGAACAGGGGGAGAGTGGCAGAGGAAAAGACTCAAGCAGGCTCCACTCTCAGTGCAAAACTCAACTCAGGGTTCGATTTCATGACCTGAGCAGAAATCAAGAGTTGGATGCTTAACTGACTGAGCCACCCGGACACTCCAAGATTTTTTTTAATTTTATTTTTTTTAATTTTTATTTTTTAATGTTTTATTTATTTCTAGGGGGGAGAGAGAGAGAGAGAGACAGCGTGAGCAGGGGAGGGCCAGAGAGAGAGGGAGTCACAGACTCTGAAACAGGCTCCAGGCTCTGAACTGGCAGCCAGCACAGAGCCCGACGCGGGGCTCAAACCCACGAACCGCGAGATCATGACCTAAGCAAAAGTCGGACGCTTAACCGACTAAGCCACCCAGGCGCCCCTAATTTTATTTTTAAGTAATCTCTATGCATACCCAGTGTGGGACACAAACTTACAACCCCAAGATCAAAAGTAACATGCTGTACCTAATGAGCCAGCCAGGCACTCCCTACTATAACTTATTAGCCCATTATCGCTTGACATTTGGTTTTCTAATTTTTTTTAAGGTTTATTCATTTGACAGAGACAAAGTGTGAGTGGGGGAGGGGCAGAGAGAGGGAGACATAGAATCCAAAAGCAGGCTCCAGGCTCTGAGCTGTCAGCACACAGCCCAACTTGGGGCTCAGACTCACAAACCATGTGATCATGACCTGAGCTGAAGTTGGATGCTTAACCAACTGAGCCACCAAGGTTCCCCTCTAATTTTTTATTATTATATGTTTGTGTTTAGAATAAATTCCTAGAAGTATTTATGACAGGCAAGGGGTGGAGTACAAAGGAAGTGAAGGAAGTGGTCCATGAAATCCTAAGGGCCTGCTAAATGTTTCTAAAAGCATTTTTTTTTTTTTTTTGCCGCTCCTGTAAAGCTGATATGGTTTGTGCCATGCATGTGAAGAACCCATGTTGCTACCAAGACCATTACTGACTAGACCCGAACCAAATGCAAATGTGTGGGCTGGAGCTGGGAGTGTCTCTTGGGAGTCTGGGAATCAAATCCCATCCAGTTGGTTTGCCACTGGACCCAGCAACACAACCTACTGAGCTGCTCAGATGCCACTATAGTATATATTTTTAATGATTTTAAGTAAAATATATATATTTAATTAAAAATATTTTTAAGTGATTTTAATTAAAAATGTATTAATGTTTATTTTTGAGAGAGACAAAGAGAGACAGAGCATGAGCAGGGGAGGGGCAGAGAGAGAGAGGGAGACACAGAATCTGAAACAGGTTCCAGGCTCTGAGCTGTCAGCACAGAGCCCTGCACAGGACTCTAACTCATGAAATGCAAGGTCATGACTGGAGCCTAAGTTGGACGCTTAACCCACTGAGCCACCCGAGCGCCCCTCAAAGATTTTTATTTTTAAGTAATCTCTACAGCCAACATGGGTCTTAAACTCACAACCCCAAGATTAAGAGCCTCATGCTCTACCCACTGAGCCAGCCAAGTAACTCTCTAGTGTATTTAATCCACTATAATATATAGTGGATATTGATTTCTTTCTGATTATAAAATAAATGTAGTTAAGTAAAAAAGCAAGTTAAAGAGTAAAACAATTTTACTTATATGAAACATGTTTACATACATACAGATATAAAATGTGTATATGCATACCAAAAATACGGACAAATATAAACCAAAATATTAAGAGTGGCTGTATCTGCAGAGTGGGATATGGTGTGGATTTTCACTTTTTGCTTTATTCAACTCTGTTGAATTAATTAATAATAATACAGGTGTTTACTGTGCCAGGCCCTGTAGCAAGCACTATATATTTATTAATTCATACTTAGAACAATCCTATGAGATAGATACATTTTACATACGAAGAAACTGGAGATCAGAGGGATTAAGAAACTTGTCCAAGATCACAAGCTAATAAATGGCAGAGCTGGGATTTTAAACCAGGTCTTCTGTGCCCAGATAAGTACCTGGTGCATAGAAAGCATCAAAATAGATGTGTTGGCCGTCTTGATAGACGCAGAAAAAGTATGTGACATAACTCAACACGCTCTCAACAAATTAGCTATAGAAGCAATTTATATCAACATAATAAACACTTCATATGACCAGCCCATAGCTAACATCATATTCCGTGAAAAGCTGAAAGTCTCTCCTCTGAGATCAGGAATAATAGACAAGGGGCCCGCGCTTACCACTTCTATTTACTGTAATACCGGGAGCCCTAGCCAGAGCAACCAGGCAACAAAAAAGAAGGAAAGGACAAGCAAATAGAAAAGAAAGAAGTAGAATTCTCTGTTTGCAGATGACATGCTCTTACACATGAAAAGCACTACAGACTCCACCAAAAACTGTTAACGCTAATAAGTGAATTCAGTAACGTTGAAGGATAAAAGATAAACACACAAAAAGTAGTTGCATTTCTGTTCACTAACAATGAACTATTTACAATTCCATTTGCAATAGTATCAAAAAGAATAAAATATGGAGTGCCTGGCTGGATCAGTCAGTAGAGTATGGAACTCTTGATCTCAGGGTTATGTGTTCGAGCCCCATGATGGGAGTAGACTTTACTTAAAAAAGAGAGAAAGAAACAAAGAAACAAAGAAAAGAAAGAAGAAAAAAATAAAATAATGAAATATTTAGGAGGAAATTTAACCAAGGAGCTGAAAGACGCCTATTCTAAAAACTAGGACACTTTGATGAAAGAAATTGAAGAAGGCACAAAAATAGAAATATGCCCTATGTTTATGAATTGAAAGAATTGATAGTTTTAAAATGTCCGTATTATCCAAAGCCATCTACAGATTCATTACAATCTCTATCAAAATTTCAATGGCATTTTTCACAGAAATAAGAAAAAGAAATCTAAAATTTGTATGGAACCACTATGGACCTTGAATAGCCAAAGCAATCCTAGGAAAGAACAAAGCTAGAGAGGTATTATGTGGCCTGATTTCAAACTATATTACAAAGCCATGTTATTTTTTAGAAGTATAAAAGTCTGGCATAAAAACAGACACATAGACCAATGGAACAAAATTGAGAGCGTAGAAACAGCCTAGAAATGAGCCAACTCGCTCAGCATAAGTCAGGCAGAGAAGGACAAATATCATATGTTTGCACGTATAGGAGGATTAGGAGGAACTTGACAGAGGAACAAGGGGGAGAAGAAGGGCGGAAATGGTGGGGGAAAGGGAGAGAAGCAAACCATGAGAGACTCTTGAATGCTGACAAAAACTGAGGACTGATGGATGTGGGGGGAGGGGGGATGGGCATGGAGGAGGACACTTGTGGGGATGAGCACTGAGTGTTATGTGGAAACTAATTTGACAATAAACTATTAAAAAAAAAAAAGAAATGAGCCAACTCATCTTTGATATGGCACCACGAATACACAACGGGTAAGGTGTTTCAATAAATGGTGTGGGAAAACTGGACAGACAAGTGCAAAGAATGAAATTAGACCTTACACCATACACAAAAATAAACTCAAAATGGATTAAAGGCTTAAATGTACAACTTGGAACTGTAAAATTCCTAGAAGAAAACATAGGGAAAAGCTCCTTGATACTAGTCTTGGCAATGATTTTTTTGGATTGGACACCAAAAGCTTAGGCAACAAAGGCAAAAATAAACAAGTAGAACAATGTCAAATTGGTAAACTTCTGCACAACAGAGGAAACAACAAACAAAATGAAACAGCAACGTATGGGGGTGGTGCCTCGGTGGCATCTGATCTCACAGTTCATATGTTGGAGCCCCGAATAGGGCTTTGCAATGACAGTGTGGAGCTCCTTGGAATTCTCTGTCTCCCTCTCTTTCTCTGTACATCCCCCACTCACTCTTTTTCTCTCAGAAAAATAAATAAAGCAACATATGGAATGAGAGAAAATATTCACAAATCACATATCTTATATAAAATATAAGGAAATTATATAACTTGATAGCCAAAAAAGATCTGATTAAAAAATGGGCAGAGGACTTGAATAGACATTTTTTTCAAAGACATACATTCAGATGGTACTGTATATAGGTGCCTAAAAAGGTACTCAGGATTAGTAATTATCAGGGAAATTAAAATCAACCATAAAAGATATCACCTCACACATGTTAGCATGGCCATTATGTATAGGAAAATAGATACCAAGTGTTGGTAAGGGGGTGAAAAAATGGCAATACTTGGACACTGTTTGCAGGAATGTGATGCAGTGACAGCCATCATGCAAAAAC
The DNA here is from genome assembly GCF_008692635.1 of Crocuta crocuta. NCBI lineage: Eukaryota > Metazoa > Chordata > Mammalia > Carnivora > Hyaenidae > Crocuta > Crocuta crocuta. Next base: position 2,067,589 of record NW_027528617.1, read on the forward strand.
AGTATGGAGATTCCTAAAAGATTTAAAAAGAGTGCTACCCTCTAATCTAGTACCCCATTTCTAGGTATATACACAAAGAAAATGAAATCAGTATCTTTTTGTTTTAATATTTTTATTTCTGAGAAGGAGAGAGAGGGAGACAGCATGAGCAGGGGAGGGTCAGAGAGAGAGGGAGACACAGAATCTGAAGCAGGCTCCAGGCTCTGAGCTAGCTGTCAGCACAGAGCCCGACGCGGGGCTCAAACCCATGAAGCATGAGATCATGACCTGAGCCGAAGTCAGACGCTTAATGACAGAGCCACCCAGGCGCCCCTAAAATCAGTATCTTGAAGAGATATTTGCATCCCCCAAGTTTACTGCAGCACTATTAACAATAACCAAGAAATGGAAACAACCTAAGTGTCTGTTGACAACTGAAGGCATATAGAAAATGTGGTATATGGATGCAATGGAATATTACTCAGCCATAAAATATGAAATCCTGCCGTTTGTGATGACATGGATAATCCTGGAAGACATTATGCTAAGTGAAATAAGTCAGACACAGAAACACTGTCTGATCTCACTTACATGAAGAATCTAAAAAAGTCAAATTCATAGAACCACAAGTAGAATCGTTGCCAGGGGCTGCGTGCAGTGGAAATGGGGTGATGTCACTCAAAGAGTATAAACTTTCAGTTATAAGATAAGTTCTGAGGATCTAATGTACACATGGTGACTGCAGTTAATAATTCTGTATTGTATACTTGAAATGTACTATGGAGGCACCTGCGTGGCTCTGCAGGTTAAGCATCTGACTTCCGCTCAGGTCATGATGTCACAAAGCAAGAGTTTGAGCCTCACATTGGGCTCTGTGCTGACAGCTCAGAGCCTGGAGCCTGCTTCAGATTCTTGTGTCTCCCTCTCTCTCTGCCCCTCCCCTGCTCACACTCTGTCTCTCTATGTCTCTTAAAAATACATAAACACCAAAAAAATTTTTTTCAATGAACTATGAAAAGTAAATTTTCAGTATTCTCATCATAAAAAAAGGAAGAAAAATAAAAAATTGGTAAGTATGTGAGGTGATGGATGGATCAACTAACTTGATTGTGGTTATCATTTCATAAAGTATACATAAATCATTGTATTGAACACCCTTAAAGAAAGATTAAAATTGTGAATAAAGTAAGCTTATTTTAATTATCATCAATAGGCTATTTTTTTATTACTTAAATACTAAAAACAGAAGAAATGTGCATTTATACGTACTATTAACTTCAAATTATTCCTATTTAGTGACTCTGTGCACTCTGTTAGTTCATCTTGAAGTACTGCCAGGGAATATACATCAAAATAGAGAATAAAATTCTTTTCTGATTCTTCAAATCAGATTTTAACTAATTCAGACAGCTTTCTCCATTGGTTTGATTTGTGAGACCAACATCTATGAAATCACATAGAAGTATATCAACTGTAGACCTGGGTCCTACTGAACTTTCCTCCTCAGGGACAGCAATCTTTATAGAATCTTTAGGGAGTATTTCATGTTGTTTATGACTCTGGACTCAAAACCCTATCCTACCACTTACTAGCTAACTGCTTTGGGAAAGCTATTTTACCTTTTTGTGCCTCAGTTTTCCCAACTATGAAGTAGAGATTAGGATAATATTCTATTGTAGAGCATGTGGGGAAAATTAAGTCAGTTAATAGGTATGATGTGTTTAGTACAATATCTGGCATGTAGCAAGAGCTCTATATATATTCATTGCTCTAAGAATAATAATTGACTCCCTATTTTTCTTTTTAAAGACATTTTATCTGTATTAAAGATATTAATTTTATATTGTAATTACAAGTAACTTGTGGTTAGATACTAATAACTGGTATTTATATAAATACAATAATCTTTTAAGAAGGGATATGAGAAAGTGAGCATTCTATGCCATAGTATTTGTGAAATTTATTTTTAAATTTTTAAAGAATTTTCACATCTCAAAGTAGTGTCATCTTGAGGTGCAGAGTGAAAGAACAACAGAAAATGATTATTGATTGATCTATAAGCAAATACAAGTGATCTTTCTTTTCTGACACATTTTGCACATTTCTTTTACCTATTTTTTTCTATTCATTATTCTTTTCTTATTCTTATGTCTTTAGTTTCTTATCTAGTTCTTTGTATAAGTTTTTAATAAGCATATTGTATATACTTATATATAAGTATATTTATAAGTATATTTTTATAAATATATTGTATATAAGTATATTGTATAAGTTTATTTTATTTATGTTCTTATTTTATCCTTATATAACACAGTTTCCATTAAGAATCAACAAAAGAGGAAGGGCACTTGGGTGGTTCAGTTGGTTAAGCATCTGACTCTTGATTTTAACTTAGGACATGATTTCATGGTTTGTGAGTTCGAGGCCCTGGCCATCTCCGTGCTGACAGCATGGAGCCTGCTTGGGGTTCTGGCTCCTTTTCCCTCTGTCCCTCCCCCATTCACTCTCTATATCTCCCTCAAAATAAATAAAAATAAACTAACAAAAAAAGAATAAAGGAGGGATGCCTGGGTGACTAAGTCATTTGCACATCGGACTCTTGATTTTGACTATTGTTGTTATCTCATGGTTCATTGGATTGAGCCACTGTGCTTCCAGTGCAGAGCCTGCTTGGGATTCTCCCTCTCTCTCTCTCTCTCTCTCCTCCTGACTCCCCTCAAAATAAATAAAGGAAACACAAAAACTCACAGTCTTAAGTCCACATAGGTAATTAATTTAGAAAACTTCTTTAATTTCTGTAATACAGGTTTGCAGTATTAACTAATTTTCATTAATTACACACTTGCTGTTGTGATCTCAGTAGGGACGAAAAATCCCTGAACCTGAGAATGGGGCTCAATAGGTTAAATATTTTATCGATGGTTCTAAATGTTCAGATTTTTTCTGAGGCAGGGATAGATAGGTCTGAGAAAAGAAGGCTGCACTTGGAACAATCATAGATGAAAACTTTTAAGTGCAAAAGACACATAAGCATCATCTTGTAAATTATTCCTTATGTTACAGATGAGAAGCAGAAGCCCTGTTGTTCAATTACTTACCCAAGGTCACAGGACAAATGCAGTTATCCCAGATGCTAGAATTAGGTGCTAAAGCCAACAACAAGGAGAAACACCACTAATAGTCAAATTTATCCTAGGGAAAAAGAATCTCTCATGTTGGGTGTAGAAATTACTTAAAATTAAATCTTAGGGGGCACCTGGGTGGCTCAGTCTGTTAACCATCCCACTCCTGATTTTGGCTCAGGTCACGATTTCGTGGTTTATGAGACTGAGCCCTGAGTTGGGCTCTGTGCCAACAGCGTGGAACCTGCTTGGGAGTCTCTGTCTCCCTCTCTCCCTGCTCCTCAACTACTCACTCGCTTTCATGCACATGTTCTCTGTCTCTCTCTTCCTTTCAAAAATAAATAAATAATTAATGTTAATTTTTAAAAAATAAAATCTTAAAAAAATAAAAAATAATAAATTCAGTGTGGTATCCTAGAGCTATGTGGACCCCAGAGTGAATAATTACAGATCAATTATAGATGGCTTCTCATATATGTAGGATTTTAAAATAAAAAAAAAAACAAATAGAACTCAGAATTAAAACTGGGCAGTGTAGCATCACATTTTCACTTTTATTTAATGTATTTGGCATATCTAAAATATTAAGATTTTTAAGAGCTATTTTTAGCCCTGTTACTACCTCAGTTAAAGCATTGAAATATAAGTAGAGATGCAATTGCACTAAATGAAGCTAACAGGGCACACAAAAAATATAGCAAGCAAGGGCTTCACTGATTTGCCTAAGGTGAAGCAATGCAGCCTTTATAACTCTATGTAGATGGAAAGGGTTCAGAAATGTACTTCAGAAACACACTGTTAACATTTATTCAGGAAAACTTGAACTACTTTTGCATGATAGAATTCAGAGTATCAGTCAAAGGCTCTTCTTTCTAGCACAAATTTACAATGGAACTATTTTACACGGTGATGCTGGAGAAAATAGGACAGAGAGTTGTGAAAGCACATTAAGTATACAAACAACAGGAGAAAGGCATAATAGTGCAAGATTATTATACATCTTATTCACAATAATTCTTGCTTTAAATGGCTTATACTACCAACTATATAAACTCATGGATTTTACTTCTATATCAATACTCGTTTTGGATGTCAACCTTTTTTTAAAAAAAATAGTTTTATCACATCACTGCCTCATTTGTGAATCTATCAAGATTTCCTGTTTACTGGTTACCATATCTCTTAGCTTAGCATTCTGGGCTCACTGTCAACTCCCCAACCTCATCTTTTGTTATTTCCTAACATGACCTTCTTCTTGAGCCAAGTTCATTGGCAGATAGCACCCAGCACATGACTTGCTAGTTCCTCTCTGTGGGCCCTTGGAAAGGCCATTCTGTAAACCTAGAATGGCTTTGCCACACTCTGCCAATCCATATCCCTCACTTCTTTCATTGCTGATCCAAAACTTAATCTTCTCCAAGGAGTCTTCCCATTCTGATCACTTCTTTACTGCATATTCCTGAATCACTTAAACTCTGAAGTGCTTCTTACCGTGGCCCTTGTTAATTTCCTTAAATTACTTCATGTGACTATTGTCTCTACAGAACTGGGACTGATTCTTTGTTTCTTAGTTATTTGAACTGAATTCAGCACCTGGTAGCACTCACTGCTGTCTTCTGTAGGAGATTCAAATGCTATTGCCATTACTTGTCATAAATATCAGATTTAATTGTTCAATATTTATAAGCCAGGGAAAAGGAAATACAAAGAAAGACTGTAGAGCATAAAAGTAACAAGCACATGGAATTAACTGATACATGAAAGAGTGCACATGAACCAAGTGGGAGAAAAAGCAATAGACTCAAATGCTTTATAGAAAATGGTAAAACATAAATATATTTTTAAAAATATATATTTAAAAAACCATGACTGGTTCAGTCAATAGAACATGAAACTCGGGGTGCCTGGATGGCTCAGTCAGTTAAGCGTCTGACAGGCTCAGGTCATGATCTTACAGTTCGTGAATTCCAACCCTCCATCGGGCTCTGTGCTGGCAGCTCAGAGCCTGCTTTGGATTTGGTGTCTGCCTCTCTCTCTGCTGTCCCCTGCTCATGCTCTGTCTCTGTCTCTCTCTCACACAATAATAATACTAATAAACACTAAAAATTTTTTATTTGATAAAAGCAAAATATATAAAATTTTTTATAAACAATATTTTATTTTATTTTATTAATGTTTTTATTTATTTCTGAGAGAAAGAGAGACAGCATTAGCAGGGGAGGGTCAGAGAGAGAAGGAGACACAGAATCTGAAACAGGCTCTAGGCTCTGAGCTAGCTGTCAGCACAGAGCCCGACGTGGGGCTTGAACCCACAAACCGTGAGATCATGACATGAGCCGAAGTCAGACACTTAACCAACTGAGCCACCCAGGCACCCCTATAAACAAAATCTTATAAAAAACAAAAAGTAAGAGATAGTGATGGAAGTTGAGTAGTTCTGCTTCTTCAGTTTAAGTGAATACACCTGCCCTCCCTCCTTCGCTGACCTCCACAAGGCTACAAGGACTGATGAAGAACACAGCCTGTGAAGGGCATTGGCAGCCGTGATCTACCCGCAGGTGACTGATGCCCACTAATGTTGGAGAATCACTGCACAAGGGCATGAGATCCCGCAGTACAGTGGTTCTCACACTTTAGGACGGCATCAGCATCACTTGGAGGGCTTGTTAAACCCTCTACCTCCAGAGCTTCCCATCCAGTAGGTCGGGGGGAGAGAATTTGGATCTCCAGCCAGTCCCCTGCTGCTGCTGCTGCTGGCCCAGGGATGGCGCTTTGAGGAGCACTGTTTTCATGATTATCTGATGCTAACTACATGGAAGTATATTATTACCTTGTACAACTAATTTTTGCATATCATATGGTTTCTTGTACTTGCTTAAGCCCATGTCGTATTCCCTTGTAACTAACCTATGGTCTGCTTCCATCTGACATACCCCCTCTCTGTTTATACTTAATTTTCCTTCCCCAAGGCTTCTATTAAAAAGAGACCACCATCCTCTAAAATAGAATTTCCTTTCATCACTGCTTGCTGTCTAACTTACCTATGCCAAGAGAAAGCTATGATTAAAGTCCTCAGAGCAGGTTTTTGATGTCTCTGTTTTAGTTGGCATCCAAAGCTGGTATTTAACCCCAAAGCATGAGACCCTGTGCAGGCCTGAAGTGTTTGGTTTCACCACACTTCTGACCCCCAACCTGCATATCATTGAAAGGTAGCCTCCTCTGATTATATACTTTGGGATGGCTTGGAAAGGCAGGAGGGGACATAAGACCTTCCTTATGTTCTGCTCTCACAGTGTTATTGAAAATTGATTTCACAGAGACCCAGAAACTGTAGCAGTGGCTGCAGCTACTGTTTGAGACTGTGCATACCCTCCAAAGTGAGAATGCTGTCACCACATGACAAATGTGCTTGCAGCAGCTGGGAAGGCGTACCGAGCTTCCAGTGTGATACAGTATATTTTTGTCCGGAGGAGTCACGTAGTCCCTGCCTTTAAATATCCAGGTTGCACTTTGAAAGGATGAGCCAGATACCAGATTATTTAAAATCTCTGATTAGTATATGCAAAATAGAGAATTGTTAACCTTAGTTTCTTAAACTTTCCTATCTCAAAGTTGAAACCAAAAACAATGTATTGTGTTCCTTGTTGATAGGCTTTTATTTTGGCAGACTTATTTTGGCAGTCTTTATTTTTACAGTACAGTGTGGCTATATTTAGTTAGTCATTCCCTTCTAAGCCCTTGAAGTTTTCTTTTTTCTTTTCTTTCTTTCTTTTTTTTTTTTGGTTTTAATATCTTTAGAGAAAGAGTAGAGACCTATTAACATAAATGAGAAATGGCCACAAAAGTGTTTTAATACAGCAGTGGAATTTCTGAGATGAGGGTTGGGTTTTCCTCTATTGACAGGATAAACGCAGCCTTGTTTCTAGCCCGCTGAAGAGGGTTGGCCTTCTGCAAAATGATCAGGTAGACAGGCTAATCTTTGCGCTCCAAGACTGCCCTGTTCTTGGATGCCTGGGTGGTTCAGTAGGTTGAGTATCCAACTCTTGATTTTGGCTCAGGTCTTGACCTCATGGTTCATGAGATCGAGCCCCATGTTGGGCTCCAGGCTGAGTGTGGAGACTGCTTGGGATTGTCTCTCTCTTTCTCTCTTCTTCTTCTTCTTCTTCTGCCCCTCTTCCACACTTGCACGCTCTCTAAAATTAAAAACAATAACAAAACCAAAACCAAGAAACCTGCTGCATTCTCTGTCCTTCACCTAATTGGTATTGTCCATCTGATCCTCATGCCTCCTTTCATGATTGTACTTTTATTAAAATATCGGGGCACCTGGGTGGCTCAGTCAGTTAAGCGTCTGACTTCGGCTCAGGTCATGATCTCATGGTTCGTGGGTTCGAGCCCCGCATCGGGCTCTGTGCTGACAGCCAGCTCAGAGCCTGGAGCCTGTTTCTGATTCTGTATCTCCCTCTCTTTCTGGCCCTGCCCTGCTCACGCTGTCTCTCTATCTCTCTCAGAAATAAATAAAAACATTAAAAAAAATATTAAATATTTTCTTAGATCTTCCATTACAAATGGCAATGTATATGATTTGCATATTAATTCAGCAAATATTTATTATACAGCTATTTGGGGCCAAGCATCAGCAACAAAGTAAGATATCAGGCCTGGGTGAGCTTATATTCCAGTGANTATATATATATATATATATATAAAAATCTATATATTTATATGTATATATATATATAAATCTATATATTTATATATAAATGTACACACATATGCACACACTATGTTAGATTATAATACACACTATGTAGAAAAATAAAGCCAGGAAAGGAGATAGGGAGTTCAAGTGAGTGGTGTGTATGCAGATATTGCAATTTTTAAATTTTTTTTAAATGTTGATTTCTGAGAGAGAGAGAGAAAGAGAGAAAGAGAGCAGAGGAGGGGCAGAGAGAAAGGGAGACATAGAATCTCAAGCAGGATCCAGGCTCTGAGATATCAGCACAGAGCCTGATGCAGGATTCAAATCCAAGAACTGTGAGACCGTGACCTGAGCTGAAGTCTGGCGCTTAACCAACTGAGCCACCCACACGCCCTAGATATTGCAATTTTAACATTTATTCATTTTTGGTAGAGACAGCAGAGAAGAGGCAGAGAGAGGGACACAGAATATGAAGCAGGCTCCAGGCACCTTGCTGTCAGCACAGGGCCCCTCACTGGGCTTGAACCCACAAACCAGGAGATCATGACCTGAGCCAAAGTTGAATGCTTAACAGACTGAGCCACCCAAGCACCCCCAATATTGCAGGTTTTATTTAGTTATTTAATTATTTATTTAGTTAGTTAGTTAGTTAGTTGAATTTAACTTAATTTAATTTTTTTATTTTTGAGACAGAGAGAAACAGAGCAGGAGCAGGGGAGAGGCAGAGAGAGAGAGGGAGACACAGAATCCAAAACAGGCTCCAGACTCCTAGATGTCAGCATAGAACCCCACTGGGAGCCCAAACCCATGAACCATGAGATCATGACCTGAGCGAAAGTCTGAAGATTAACCAACTGAGCCACCCAGGTGCCCCCCAATATTGCAGTTTTAAATAGGACACTCAGGGTTGGTCTCACTGAGAAGACATTTAAGCGAAAGACCTAAAAGATATGAGATAGGGAGCAATGTAGTTTTCAAACCAAGGAAGAGTAAAAGCAAGGGCCCTATGGTGGGACTGTGCCTCAGATATTGAAGGAACAACAAGAAGGCCGGCCTGGATGGCATGGAATGAATAAAGGAGAGAGAGAGGCAAGAGATGATGCCACGCCTGGAGCTGGAAGTCAGATGATATAGAGCCTTGGGGTTCACTGCAAAAAAAAATTATTTTGATTCTGAGGGAGATGAGAAGCCACTGGAAGGTTTTGGGCAGAATAATGTGGTCTAAAACATCTTAAAGTACTATCCTTTCCAGAAATACAACACTGTAGAGATAATGTAATAACAATATATACTATTATGTGTATTATAATGATGATAGAAATAGCCAAAAATTAATATGCACAGTCACTATAATAAGCATTTTATAAGGAGATTTTGAAATAGAATTTCAGTGATAGATATTTTTAGGCAGAAAGTGTCTTCTTTGTGAAAACACCTCATTTTCTCTTTCTCTGTCTACAGAAGAGACAGTCATTCAGTGCCCTGAATTTTGCTGGTGATGTAAAAATTAAACTACTCTTTCAGTCAGAAGAGGTAAAATAGGAAATAAAGAGAAAAGTTTCAGATTACATTGTTCCAGAAATACTATTCTTACTGTAAACCCATCATTAAGGGAAACCCATCATTGCTAACTCATCATAAAAAAAAAAAAAAAAGGCTGACCAACTCTTAGGTCTTCAAAGTCATTCAGTGCTAAAGGCTCTGTCCTTTTGAATCTTAAATTCTTTCTAGGACATTGCAGAGCAATTATTTCTCTTTTCTTTCTAAATTCTCTGCTTGAATCAGATTTATATTGAGAGTGTCTGACGCTGATGGCGAATGCAAAGTCCTATGTAACTTTGCTGTTGATTCAGTAGTGCAGGCTCTATGGCAACATGCTGGACAATTCCTAGGTCTGTGTCCTACTGGCCTACTCTTTCAAATTCTCAGTCCTTTTCTTTGACATGCACCTAAGTAGATTCCTTAACATGGTATGTGTATAAGAAAATGGCAGTGTTGGGCACCATTTTGCTGCTGAAAGACCAAGGAGTTCTCTCTCTCCCTTGCAAAAATTCTCAGATGCTTATGCTGGCCTTATAAAATGCTTATCATAGTGACTGTGCATATTAATTGTTCAATATATGTTAGCTATTTCTATCATCATGTTTACATGGGCTCATCTATTTAATTCAATTGCAACAAATACTCGAAATATCATTCTAGCTGTGATAAGAAAGAAAGGTTTAAGAAACCATTTGCCTGGCCATAGATTTGTTTTCTTGAATATGTTATTTCATGTAAGACTTATATTTTTAGTTAGGTATTATTGGCTCCATTTTGTCTAAGGAAATTGAAAGTTGGAGAATGAAGATCCTTGATGAAGTTTTTAGAACTAATAAGTGGTAAAGTCAGGAGTAAGATTTCAAATTTAGCTGACATTAAAGCTCATGTTTTATCAATACAGGTGATAACATTTTATAAAATAGAATGTAAATATCAAGCATATACTCCATTTGTGTATTCATTATTTTCTGGAACTTTAAACATAACTGAACTATTTAAATTGTGTATTCCTAAGGTGCCTAGATGGCTCAGTCGGTTAAGTGGCCGACTTCGGCTCAGGTCAAGATCTCTCGGTTTGTGAGCTCGAGCCCCGCATCGGGCTCTCTGCTGACAGCTCAGAACCTGGAGCCTGCTTTGAATTCTGTCTCCCTCTCTCTGACCCTCCCCTGCTCATGCTCTGTTTCTCTCTGTCTCAATAATACATAAAACATTAAAAAATATTTAAATTGTGCATTCCTGTGGCAAGAGATATCTTCGATCTTTTATTGAGATACCAATGTTGCCAAAACACAAAGAAGTCCCCTAAGGCAATGTCAATCACTAGAAACTCTAAGAAATCACTCAGTACCAGCTGGAATGTCATGGGCTTATGCATTGGGGTGAGCCTAGGAGAGTGGGAGTTTAGACTTCTCACGTCTTAATGCGTGTCTCCTCAAGGGCAGGATGGAGGAGGGAAGTCAAGGACAAGCACTTGGTGTTCTGCAGGAGGCCAGGTGCAAGATGAGAAGCAACAGCAGCTGAGGATCCAGGGCCTCTGAACTTGTTCTTCTTCGACCTTGACTTGCTCTTTCTATTTTCTTTTACATCCAGCATCAGCCTTCTTTCACTTTGTGTTTTCTGTTCCCTGAACTAAATAGGTAGGACTTCCTGAATCCCTTTGAGAAAAACATCACAAAAATATGAAACTTCAGTCCAAAGATACAGCTTTTGTGTTTATTTTTCCAAGATGAAAAATTAGATTTTTCTTCACTGGTAATGACAAATGACACCGATATGTGCAGATGAAGTGCAAGGGGCATATACGTACACATGTATATACCTAAAACTAAATATGTAGGAAGGTATATGCTATGAGTTAGTGTTGTTGCTTGGATTACAGTGTTTGTGTTTCTTTTTCCTTATCTGTTTTATAATGTTCTTTTCTTAAAGTGATTAGATATTGCCTTTTTAATAAAGAAAATGAACATTATAGTTAATATGCATATATGATGACTTATCAACATATTAAAAGTGGAAACTAACGAATAAATTGGAAAGACTATGTAAGGACAAATGCAACACCAAGATGGAATTAAGGAAACTCAAAATAATGGGGGAATAGTTAAGAAAAATACAGCATGGGAGCTTCTGCAAACATACGTCCACTTTTTGGGAAAGTCTGTTCAGTGGATGGGGGTGCTGAGGAAGTACTAATGACAACCACTTAACTTGTTAGAGTAACCTAATTAAACTCTGATGGATGGGTTAACACAAGTCAAATACAAATCATATTGATATCCAAGTAAATTCACAGAACAGTATTTTCATTAAAAAAATTTTTTTTATGGCATGCTTGCGTGGCTCAGTTGGTTGAGCATCCGACTTCGGCTCAGGTTATGATTTCACAATTTGGTTTAGGAGCTGGAGTTCTGAGTTGAGCTCAGTGCTGACAGCCAGGACCTGTGTCTCCTTCTCACTCTGCCCCTCCCCTGCTTGCACTCTCTCTCTCTCAAAAATAAACAAACATTAGGAAAATACATTTTTATGAAAAATGTTTAATTGTGTGGGAAAATGTCAAATGAATAAGTCAAGATGAAAAATTGTATTTATAATAGGAATGTAAATAAGTTTTGTAAAAAAGTAATGTAGCGTTTAAAAAAACTGGAAGGAAATTTACCAGTAGTCTATCTGTGTAGTGGGACAATGAGTAAGTTGTTTTTCCTGCTTCTTTCTTCTGTATTTCTAAAAATTTGTAAATAAGTATATTACTTTTTGATGCGAAATAATAGTAAAGCCATAGTAACAAAAGCTTTTAAACAACTATCTTTTCCTATATCAATCAAATAGTTTGAGAAAAATCGTTATTGTGGGATTTTTGAGTGAGAATTTAAAAAGCTTAGGCCTCCATAAAATTTTATGTTCATCAAGTTCAGTTTAATTTTTGTCTTAGTCATATAGATATTAAATAAAGAAATATACTTTAAATACATTTCATGATATTAGACAAAATATCATTGAAAAAGTATTTTAATGTTTACTTGTTTTTGAGAGAGAGAGACAGAGCATGAGCAGGGGAGGGTCAGAGAGAGAGGGAGAAACAAAATCTGAAGCAGGCTCCAGGGTCCAAGATGTCAGCACTGACCCCAATGAGGGGCTTGAACCCATGAACTGCAAGATCATGACCTGAGCCAAAGCTGGATGCTCAAACAAATGAGCCACCGAGATAACTCTCTTTTTTTTTTTTTTTTTTTTTAAGTAATCTCTATTCCCAACATAGGACTAGAATTCAATGACCCCAAGATCAAGAGTCACATATTCTACTGACTGAGCCAGCCAGGTGTCCCTTAGGTCATAATTTTAGATTATGCTCTAAATTATTAGTCACATGATCTACTCTTGATCTCAGGGTTGTAGTTCAAGCTCCACATTGGGTGTGTAGATGACATAAAAAATAAAATCTTAAAAATAAATGAACAAAGTAAAATTATTATCTAATAATATAATCCAAAAAAAGGAACACTCCTTAAATGCTATTTATTCATTCATTCAGTCATTCATTCTTTTTAAATTTTTTTAATGTTTTATTTATTTCTGAGAGAGAGAGAGAGAGGCAGCGTTAGCAGGGGAGGGTCAGAGTGAGAGAGAGACACAGAATCTGAAGCAGGCTCCAGGCTCTGAACTGTCAGCACACAGCCCGCCGTGGGGCTTGAACCTACGAACTGTGAGACCATGACCTGAGCTGAGCTGAAGTAGGACGCCTAACCGACTGAGCCACCCAGGCGCCCCTATCAATCATTCATTCTTAAGTGCTATTTATAACAAGTAAGGATTGGAAGAAAATACAGGGGGAATAGTTGCTGAAATTAGGATGTAAATACTTTTTATTATACAACCACTATACATGCTACTTTTGATTAACATGCAGGCAAAAGGTAAATCAGAATATGCAATATAGACAAAAGGTTATTCCTAATAATTTCATTATGTAAAAATATGCATGCATCTTGCAAATTACGGAAAGGAATATACAAAGTATTAATGCTAGAGTTAGGGAAGTGTTATAATAGATGATTCCCCCCCATTTTATATTAAAGAAAAGCTTAAAAAAACATTTTTATAAATGTAGTTTGTTTTTTAAAGGGAAAAATTATCCACAAAATTGCCAAAAAAGACATCACAGAGCAAGAGGGTCTACTTTATATGAGAACAAGTCTGGATTGAGCAGAGGTAACAAGACTCAGAGTTCAGTCTGTCTTTACCACTTAATCTCCATGTGAATGCAGGTAAGTCATTTCACCTCTCCCACCATCCCTTTCCTCGTGGGTAAAAGGAGGCTGGTGAGGGCTGGTAATTGTACCTATCTGACAGGATTATTTAATTCAGCAGCTAACACATCATATGTACCAATGAATGAGGGCCTTTCTTACCAACTCTCTCACCCAATTTCTTTCACTTATTCATTTAATCATCAAAACTTCTTTTAAAAAAAAAAAGATTTATGGGGCGCCTGGGTGGCTCAGTCGGTTAAGCCTCTGACTTCGGCTCAGGCATGATCTCACGGTTCGCGGGTCGAGCCCTGCATAGGGCTCTGTGCTGACAGCCAGCTCAGAGCCTGGAGCCTGCTTCAGATTCTGTGTCTCCCTCTCTCTCTGACCCTCCCCGGCTCACACTGTCTCTCTCCCTCAGAAATAAATTTAAAAAATTTTTTAATTATTTAAAAAAAAAAAGATTTCATTCTTAAATAATCTGGAACTCACACCAAAATCAGGAGTCACATACTCCATCAACTGAGCCAGCCATATGACCTCACATCAAATCTTCTTTAAGTGACCAGGCAATTGGCATGATGAAGGTAGAGAAGAGTTTTTCTCTTTGATTAAGATTGATAGGTATTGGGGCGCCTGGGTGGCTCAGTCGGTTGAATGTCTGCTTTGGCTCAGGTCATGATCTCACAGTTCATGGGTTCCAGCCCTGCGTCGGGCTCTGTGCTGACGGCCCAGAGCCTGGAGCCTGCTTCCGATTCTGTGTCTCCCTCTCTCTCTCTGCTGCTCCCCTGCTCATACTCTGTCTCTCAAAGATAAAGTAAATGTTAAAAAAAATTTTAATAAAAAAAGACTGATAGGTATCTATTCCTGCAAGTAGGATTAACTGTGTACAAGCAAGTTCCCTGAGTAGAAACTGAGTATTGATGTCATTAATGACTTGGTATGCACATAGCAGGCATCACATACATAGGCCACAGTATTCTTTGGGGCCTAAGAGCATGTTTTAATTTATTTTAAAATCAGAAGGAAAAATTACTTTCAGGTCCAAAAATATATTTTAGCACATAATATTAATATATAGTTGCCTTTATACAGCACAGTCATAAATTATAGTTTCAAAATTTGTAAGAGTACCATGAAGGTGAAAGTGCCAAGGCCATGAAGGTGATAATTCGGCTCTGCCCTCTAGATGTGGTCAGCACTTTGATAAAACACTCAAAGCTTTAAAACTCAAAAATACAGTGCTATAGAAAGCACATTGAAGTAAAAAAGAGTGACATTCCAATGTGTTTGTATAGTGGTATTATCAGGAAAAGGCCAGCATGTCAGGTTGACCCAACAGACCTTAAAAGAGAGAGACACGCGTTTGAGGCACAGTAGAAAGTTACGCTCTCTGGAGGATACTCCGCAATGATTTAGTTAAATACCAACTAAGTTGCCTTCCCATTTGTGCTCGGCAAACAACCTTCTCACGTCTTTTCTTTGTGACTCCTTCATTTTGTCTGTATGTTACAATTAGTTGTCTGGGAGTCTGTTATTCCCCTTGTGACTACAAAGACCTTGAGGGGAAAGACCATGAACTGCTTATTATTTAACGGTATTAACATGCAGATAATAGGCACTTAATGTATACTTGTTGAATTGATTATTAAACAGATTAGTCAGATATCTCATCAATAGGAAAAGAGATTTGCAAATAAGACACATATATTCAGTCACCAGTGAACTATATACTTTACTTAAAATAAATGAGTTAGGATGCCTGGTTGGCTCAGTCCATGAAACATGTGACTCTTAATCTTGGGGTTGTGACTTTGAGCCTCACATTGAGTGCAGAAAACATAAAATCTTTAAAAAAAATATATATATATATATATATATACATACAGCATGTGAATTTGGGTAGCTTGAGCCATCCTTGGGTAAGGATGATTAGGTGATCAAGGTCCCAGATCAAAGAAGTTGAAGAAAGAACAGACTTGAACCTGCATTACCCTTGCCAAAGTATCTTTTAGCCCAAGGAGGTCCTCATTCTTCTTAATCTCCAGTTAACTTTGTCTCAAAATCGCTACTACACACCACAAGAAACCCCCATGAATGGTGTGAACACAAAAGTAAATGGCAGATAAACTGTGATATGTAAGTATGACATAATATTTAAACTTTTTAAGTATTCAAATAAAGGAAAACTAAAGCAACAATGGAAAACCATTTTTTTTAAATGTTTTATTTATTTCTAGGAGAGAGAGAGAGAGACAGCATGAGCAGGGGAGGGTCAGAGAGAGAGGGAGACATAGAATCTGAAGCAGCCTCCAGGCTCTGAGCTGGCAGTCAGCACAGAGCCCGACACGAGGCTCGAACCCACGAACCGCGAGATCATGACCTAAGCAAAAGTCGGACGCTTAACCGACTAAGCCACCCAGGCGCCCCTGGAAAACCATTTTTTAAAATGTTTATTTTGAAAGATTGAAAGAGAGAGAGAACGTGTAAACAGGTGGGGGCAGAGAGACAGGGAGGGAGAGCAAGAATCCCAAGTAGGCCCTGAGCTATCAGAGCCCCACACAGGGCCTGAACTCATGAAAGGTTAAGAACATGACCTGAGCTGAAATCAATTTAGAGACTAAACTGACTAAGCCACCCAGGTGCCCCAACAAAGGAAAATCTTTTACTTTTTTTTTCCTTCAAAAATTGGCAATTAAAAAATTACTACTTGGGGTACCTGGCTAGCTCAGTTAGTAGAGCATGCAACTCTTGATCTCAGGGTTGTAAGTTTGAGCCCCATGTTACATGTAGAGATTACTTATAAAACAAAAATAATAGAATCTTTAAAAAATTTACCACTCAGGGTTGCCTGGATGGCTCAGTCTGTTGGGTGGCTGACTTTGGCTCAGGTCATGATCTCACGGTTCATGGGGCCGAGCCCCGCATCAGGCTCTGTGCTGACAGCTAGCTCAGAGCCTGGAGTCTGCTTCAGATTCTGTGTCTCCCTCTCTCTCTGACCCTCCCCTGCTCATGCCGTCACTCTCTCTTTCTCTCTCAGAAATAAATAAAACATTGAAAGAAAAAAAAAGAATGAACAGATAGATGAATAAATGAAATAAGACAAAATTCTGTGTATTTAAGGCACTTGTTTCTTCATTTCACATCCAAGCCATTCTCAAATTTTGTCAGCCTTACCTTTATAAACAGCCCAAATCTGACCTTTTTTGTCACCTTTGATACCATGCTAGTCTAAACTACCATACTTGCACAATTGGGCAAGTGTAATAACCTCTCAGCTGGCCTCCCTACCTTCATGGCCGCTGCCTACAATCTAACTTTAAAAAGCAGTAAGAGTGTGGCTCAGAATGTATAACATCCTCTACTCCATTTTTTTTCTTTAATGTTTATTTTTGAGAGACAGAATGCGAATGGGGGAGGGGCAGAGAGAGAAAGGGAAACACAGAATCCGAGGCAGGCTCCAGGCTATCAGCACAGAGCCGGACGCGGGCTCTAACCCGCAAGTTGTGAGGTCATGACCTGAGCCAAAGCCGGAGGCTGGAGGCTTAACCGACTGAACCACCCAGGGGCCCCACAACTCCTCTGCTCTAAAACCTCCAATGAATTTCAGTGTCAATCAAAATGATACAAAGTCTTTGCCATCGCCCATGAGGCCCTTTGTACCTGGCCCCACCCCACTTCCCTCTAACCTCATCTTCTACTTCTTTTCACTCCATTCTGGCTACGTTAGCTTTTTGCACCTGCCCTAGGTCCTTTGCACCGGATTTTCTCTCTGCCTGAAATGTTCTTTCCCAAAATAACTGCAAGGCTTGCTCTATCACTTCGTTCAGGTCCCTGTGCAAATGCCAGCGTGACAGAGGGGACTTCCCAGATCCTTCTATTAAAAATAGCACTATTCCCATCCATTACTCTCCTGTCATTTACTCTCCCTTTTTTCTTCACAGCCCCTTTAACCATCTGAAATAATATATATCTATTCCCAACATTTATCTCCCCTCCCAAACCCCGGGCTAGAATGTAAGCTCCTTTAAAGCAAGTGATTTTCTTGGTTTTTTTTGTCTGTTATATACAAAATTAATTTTTTGAAAATTACAACACAGTTACTAATGATCAAAAGGCTAATGATATGTTCTCCCTACTGAATTACCTCAAGGATTTGTAATAAGCGTACCTTAAGTTCATTTCTTCCTTAATTTCAGTTTCAAAAGCTGAAAAGTTCCAAAATGTCCTAATGCTATAAGATAATGTGTTAAGCTGAGCTGTACAATGAGAGTTACAAGACATGATATATAAGGTACTATAATGTACCTTGTGTGCCAAATTAGAAATTTCATTGGTTTTGATTGATTGCATTTAAAAATACATTTTAAGGGGCACCTGGCTGTCTCAGTGGTAGACTCTTGATCTCAGGGCTGTGAGTTCAGGCCCCACATTGGGTCTAGAGCTTACTTTGAAAAATATGTAAATAGATATATTGGTTACCATTAATTTACATTGAAAATAACATGTAGCTTATGACAGAAGAAATATAGTAGCAGTCATGATATTTTCTGAGGTTATATCTATATTCATAAGAATATGACTTCTGTTGGGGGGTGGTGCCTGGGTGGCTCAATCAGTTTAGCATCCGACTTTGGCTCAGGTCATAATCTCTCAGTTCATAAGTTTGAGCCCGGCATCCAGCTCTATGCTGATAGCTCAGAGCCTGGAGCCTGATTTAGATTCTGTGTCTCCCTCTTTCTCCCTGCCCCTTCCCTGCTTGTGCTTTCTCTTTCTTAAAAATAGATACACACTTTTAAAAAAGGGTACTCAATAACAGCATAGTTTACATATGTTATAATGAAATAAAAAAATTAGAAACAATCTGAATATTCAAAAATAAATAACTGAATAATAATTTACTAATATAATAGAATTCTATGCAGTCATAAAAAAGATGCTGTAAAATCACATTTAAAAGATATTTATAATATATTATTAATTTGAATTAAACAAATTAAATGGTTTTTAAACAATATTTTAAGTTGAATTATTTATTTTTGAGAAAGAGACAGCACATGTGAGCAAGGGAAGGGCAGAAAGAAAGAGAGGGAGAGAGAGAAACTCAAGCAAGCTTTGTGCTGTCAGCATGGAGCCTAACTCAGGCCTTGATCCCACAAACCGTGTGAGATCATGACCTGAGTTGAAACCAAGAGTCGTACCCTTACCTGACTGAACCACTCAGGTGCCCCTACTTTTTTTGAATCTCCACCCACAATGTGGGGGTAGAACTCAGGACCCCAAGATCAAGAGCAGCATGGTCTACCAACTGGGCCAGCTAGGTGCCCTAAGTGTTGCATTTTTTAAATCAGTAGAAAAATAGTTGGAAGAAGTAATCAAGATGTTACTAGGTCAGAGCCAGTTGGATTATAAAATAGTTTTTATTTTTTCACTTTGTTATCTATATTTTAAAATTTCTCAATGATAATTTTATGGTGTGGCACAATCAAGAAAGCACACAGAAAGATTTATTGAATAGTAGTTAAGAGCATTGGCTCTGAGTCATATGGCCTTTCTTGTCATCCAGCTGTTCCATCAACTATATAAACTTTGACAAATTACTTAACTTTTTTGAACCTCACTTTTCTCTTTATAGGAGTCTTGAGGACTAAAAACACCAGTGTGTCAAAGTTTAATAATACTTTGTGATAATAATAGCCGACATTTATTGACCACTTACTGTGTGCTAATACTGTTTTAATCTTTACACATATTAAATCTTTTCATTTGTAAGACAGTCTTCTAAGGATGAGCACTCAGCAAATGATGTAATAAATTTAAATATAATTATTATGGTTATTTTAATTGTTCAGTTTAGGACTATACACATATATATGTATATACATGTATATACATGTAATAAATGTAACAATAATTATTATGGTTATTTTAGTTGTTCAGTTTAGGACTATATACATATATAATGTATGTATGTCTGTATGTATATATGTATGTATGTTTGTATTTAGAGTAGGCTTAATGCCCAATGTGAGGCTTGAACCCGTGACCTTGAGATCAAGAGTCACATGCTCTACTGACTGAGCCAGCCAGACATCCCAAGACTCTATGTTTTTATCAGCTTGAAAATATAACTGATTATAAAACAAAAATTGTATGCACCAAACCATAATTTCAACATACAGAGGCAATTGATATTTCTTGTCAACCTTTTAACTGAGGGATCATCATGGAGGGATTCATCCGAAAGCCATTCCCAGCTCTGAGTGTATGATGTCATGATAGAGATAATTGCTAGAAAATTCAGGTATAACTTAAACATAATAAATATTGACCTGATGGCTCAAATCCATCTACTGGCCTTGAGTAAAGTAGCCCATTGTATTCAGAAATAGATCAAAGTATACTGTAAGACTATCCTTGGACACTAGCTTTTCACACATTGTGTATTAGAACTGTGTCATCTTAAAACTATTAAAGCAAAAAGATGATCACTTCAGTACCACATGGGCTCTCTATCTAATAGATTGCTGTTTTATTTTTTAGACTTACTTTACTTCATATGTATTTTCGAAGGAAGCAGAGATGCAGGAAGGGGACACCTTAATAGAGAACATAGAAGGAAAAAGAGCAAAGAATACACATTCACTGAATTTGTGGGACTACTATGTGTCCGAAGGCATTGAGTGCTTTATGCAGATTCAGAGCACAGTGAAAAACACTGTATGCTTCGGAGCTAGGCCACCCGGTTCTGCCTGCCTCTGACACTATCAGGGTGATCTTGAGCAAATTGCTTAAACCAGTGCTGTCCCATAGAAGCTTATGAGACACATATTACTTATGAGACACATAAGTAATTTAAATTTTTTATAGTAGCCAAGTTACAAAAAATTAAAGAAACAAGTGTAATTAATTTTGATAAAATATTTTATTTAAGCCAATATACACAAAATATCATTTCAACATGCAATTAATGTGAACCATTATTGTTTTTTATTTTTCCACAAAGACTTTTTTAAACATTTATTTCTTTTTGGGAGAGAGAGTGCCATTGGGGAAGGAGCAGGGGAGGGGGGGAGGGGACACACAGGATAAGCAAGCTCTGCACTGACAGCAGTGAGCCGGATGTGTGGTTCAAACTCTAAAGCTGGGAGATTATGACCAGAGTTGAAGTCAGATCCTCTATCAAGTGAGCCACCCAGGCATCCCTGTAAACCAATATTAATGAAATAGCTTACATATTTTAAATTTGCACTAAGTATTTGAAATATTATGTGTGTTTCATATATATATCTCAGTTCAGACAACCCAGTTTTTTTTTTTTTTTTTTTTTAATAGGCTCCACACCCAACATGGGGCTTGAATTCACAACCGTGAGATCAAGAGTCTCATGCTCTCCTAACTGAGCCAGCCAGGCGCCCCACATAGGCTATGTCAAGTGCTCAATTGCCCATGTGCTACTGACATTGAACAACACAGGCTTCAACTTCCGCCTCTCTGTAAAATGTGTGTAAAATCAGTACCTGTCTGAGGAGTAGGAGTAGGGGTAGGCAAAATAGGTGAAGAGAGTGAAAAGCTACAAACTTCAGGGCTGCCTGGCTGGCTCAGTTGGCAGAGAATGCGACTCTTTATCTCGGGGTTGTAAGTTTGAGCCTCCCACTGGGTGTAGAGATTACTTTAAAAAAACCCACAAACTTCTGGTTAAAAAATAAATAAGTCATGGGCGCCTGGGTGGCTCAGTCAGTTAAGCTTCCTTCTCTTGATTTCAGATCAGGTTGTGATCTCACTGTTTTGTGAATTCAAGCCCCGAGGCAGGTTCTGCCCATGAGCCTGCTTGGCATTTTCTCTCTCCCTCTCTCTCTGTCCCCGCCCCCCTCAACTCTCTCTGTCTCTCTCAAAATAAGTAAATAGACTTTAAAAACAGTCATGAGGAGATAATGTACAGCATGACATCTAAAGTTAACAATACTGTATTAGTATATTAGAAAATTGCTGAGAAAATAAATCTTAAAAAGTTTTTATCTATTAACTAGGTATTGTGGTGATCATTTTGCAATATATATAAGTATTGAATCATTATATTGTATACCTGAAGTGAACACAACATTATTTCTCAGTTTTACCTCAATAAGAAAAAATAAAGATGGAATAAAAGTAAAAAGAAAACAACAGTACCTGTCCCATGAGATTAAATGAGTTAATGGATAGAAAGTGCTTAGTACAAACTCAGAATTAAAAAAAAAAAAAAAGAAAGAAAAAGAACAAAACCCAAAAAACAAAACACCTTCACACCATCTTCAAAAATGGCCTGGTATTCTTAAGGAAAGACCTGAAGCTTGTTGACAATTAAATAAAGGAGAGAAGGAGAGGAGATCTCATGAAAGCAGGCTGAGGAAGGCTGTAATCATGTTAACAAAGGTTACAAGGTTGTTTGAAAGAGGCACTGATAGCATACATTTAAAAGGGATTACAAGATTTGCCTAGTAAAACATTAATGATGTACCATTTTGTTGAGGGTTAGCTCTTTCTCTAATTCCTAATATATATGCCTATCTTATTTTGGAGGAGTTCATTCCTACAAGAGAAAATGCCCAATAAGCAATTGCTCTTAAACTATTATCTTTTTAAAAAATGTTTTATTTTACTCTTGTATGTCCACTTAACATGACAGCTATTCTCTTACAAATTTTTAAGTGCATATTATTGTTGACTCTTTAAATTATTATCTTAATCTATTAACAACACAGTAAGAAAAGTTTTTTTGTTTTTTTAGTAAGTTCCACACCCAGCATAGACTCCAACGCGGGCTTGAACTCATGACCCTAACATCAAGACCTGAACTGAGATCAAGAGTTGGATGCTTAACTGACTGAGCCCCCAGGCTCACCCCCCACCCCCAAGAAGAGTGTTTTTACCTCCATTTTTCAGGTTAGGGATTTTATAGATGAAATGAAGGTAGAATAGCTTTTACCCAAAGATCACCCAAAGGGTGAACAAGCATTTGAGCCTAGGTTATCTGTTTCCACAGCTTATACTCTTTTCATTTCATCGTATACTAGGGGAGTATCATAGACTTTGCCAGATGTTTAAATCAAATCAGTTTTGTAATTTATCTTTTCACTGTACCATGTTTTTTATTTATTTACTTATTAATTAATTAATTCATTTATTATTTATTTTTAAAGTAGGCTCCACATCCAATGTGGGCCTTGAACTCATGACCCTGAGATCAAGAGTCACATGCTCTACTGACTCCACAATACCATATCTTATTACTATTTTCTAATCAGGTATATGTTCAAATATTAATTTCTGTTTTAGTAGATTTTAGTTTTTAAAATGGTACTAAATTTTCTACAGTAATACCATTGCTATACAGAACCCAAAGAATCTTGAAGTAGGGAAAGTATTCTGAGTATGCAAAAATAAATGTCATGAAGTCCATTGGTCTGGAGTTCATGAGTTCATGACTGTTCTTTTTTTTTTAAGTTTATTTACTTATTTTGAAAGAGAAAAAGAGAGTGTGCAAGGGGGACAGGGGAAGAGAGAGACAGGGACAGAGACCTGCAGCAGGCTCTGTACTGGCAACAGAGAGCTTGACATGGGGCCTGGAACTCAGGAACCGTGAGAACATGACCTGAGTCAGAGCCTAACCAACTGAGTCACCCAGGCACCCCCATGACTATTCTTGTGAAAGAGTCTTCAGGACCTCATTTTGTATCCACTTGTTCATATTTTGCATATAGTTACAGCAATTTTTATGATGTGTCTTCTAAAACAGATCAGATTGGTGTTAGAGGAAGAACATCTATCTTGAGTGGCATACTGACAGCACTAGTAAGCAAAAAGTCACTTCATATCAGCAAGGAAGGAAAACGAAAATATAGAAAAAATTTATATACTTCAAAGAAAAGTAATAAAGAGTCGTTTAGTAAAGTCAAACAGTACTATTATTTTTTCAGAAGGCAGGGAGTTTATAGTACATCCTAGAAATATTTCTACATAAAATGATTAATACAAAAATACTTTTGGTGCCTATTAAGAACACTGTTGGCTCTCCTTTAAAATCTCCATCCATCTTTATGGATGAATCCACTCTGCAGGGAATTTACATTCAAGCAGGGAGAAGAGACATATAGATTATCACAGCACAGTGACAGTATAGTAGAATTCCTGTCACATAGTAGGCACTCAAATAATTGTTGAATGAATGAATGAGTAACATAAGTAAAATGAGAGCATAAAACAGGAATTTATATTAATGTGGGGATGGGGGGTAACAGAACCCAGAAGAGGGACGTTGAGCATTGGTTTATAAAAGAAAGAGCATTTGACTCCTAGGCAGCAGGGTGTTTGAAGGCAAGACGGTGGGAAATAGCAAGATATATCAGGGCACGTGTGGAAATTGTAGCTGATGATGCAAGAGGCACGGGCAGGGACCAGACCGTGAAGAGCTTTGTGCATTAAACTCAAGGATTTGGATTTTATCCTGAATCCTGTGCAGTGGCTTTCAAGGAGTGGAAGCAGAAGTGCCGTTGATTAGATTTTTGTTTCAAAAATATCATTGTAGGATAGATCATGGGATCCCAGTCAGACAGAGAGAGCAGTCAAGAAGTCCCTGCAGTAAAATGAGGAAAAGCTGAAGGAGCCTGAAATTGTGGCAGCTGTGAAGAAAGAGAAAGGGACCGTTACCAAAGAATTTGGTATGAAGAGAATTAATAACTGATGTGGGGAGGGAGATTGGTGGAAGAGAAGAAGGAGAGTAGGATAATCCCAGAATGTCTGGTTTACACTGTGAAAATGAGAAGCAGCAGCTAAGCTGGCTTTGGTCATGCTGTGTGGGGTGCTTACTGGGCCTGAAGAGTGACCTCTAAAGGATGTTTTATCCTCCTCTCAGTCCTTCAGTATTATTATTCTCTGTATCTTTTTTGCACTTAAGAAGAAAAAAGAAGGACGCATAGAAGCGAAGAAACTATTTCAAGGACACCAACTGAAATTTTCCTTACATGTCAAATTGACAAAAAAATTAGAGATACTTATCTTAAAAGCTAAGTAACATATAAAGAAAGCACTTTTAGCTGAAACAGGAAAATAATTGTTTAGTGTGGGGATTCAGATATTATTTTGTCACTGAAGTAAATTAGCCTTTGTTTCTTTGCTGTTCTCTGATCTATTTTTACCAAGTCACATTTATGCGCTTTCAGCAAACCAATGAAATCTGTTATTCAAAATTTCCAAGTTGCCTATGAATATTCTGCTCTAATTTACAGATTCTTGGATTGCATTTTAATTGATAAAAAAACCCATGGAGGTTCAAAGGCACATTTTCCCATCTATAAAAGTATATCTAACTTGATTTCTTCCGCTTTTATTTCCCTCATTACTTCACCAAGAACTAACATCTATTAGGAAAGAAATTCTATCATATGGCAGAATTCTTATTTATTTTATAAAGTTGTTTTCTATTCTACCTTCTTCTTTTAGAAAAGTGCTTTTTGACAGTCCTATTTCACATTTTTTTCTTATTGCTTTATTTTTTTAATGTTTGTTTTTTATTTTTGAGAGAGAGAGGGAGAGCATGAGCAAGGGAGGGGCAGAGAGAGAGAGAGAGGGAGAGAGAGAAAGCCAAGCAGGCTCCACACGGTCAGTGCAGAGCCCGACATGGGGTTGGAACTCATGAACCATGAGATCATAACCTGAGCCAAAACCAAGAGTTGGATGCTTAACCAACTGAGCCACCCAGGAACCCCCTCTTTCACATTTTCTGAAATACTTTATACAGCTGTTTCAGTAATTGCTAGGTTGAATGTGTCCTAAATTTGTAGTTTTCCTCATACTTTCATTTCCTAACTGCTCTGAATGGTCACTGTTACCTACTAGGAAGGTGGATAATATTATCTTAATACACTAAGGTACTTCCTGTCTTTCAGTGGGCTGTTGTTTCAAACACCAGAGCAAATCCATAAAAGAGAACTTCACTTGTTTGACCTACACAGCTGATTTTAACATTGGCTCTTCGTGTACTGGGCATATTGCCCTGGATGAACTGGAAAATATCCCAGTGGAGAAGAAGGTCAGAAGTCTTCTGGAGGTTTCTTTCAATCTAAGATTACCTTTTTTGTCCTTCAAGGTCAAAGTAAATCACGTTGACCAAATGACAAAATATGCAATAACAATGGTATTTTCTAATGGTAAACATTTTCTAATGGAAAGACTATCCTGTACCTCATCCAGGACCATACTCATAAAACTACCATCACACTCCTGAAACCGAGCCTGGGACTATATTAATTTCATAACACAACCTTTGACTTTTAGAGTCAATTATATTTGATTTCTTAAAAATGTGCTGTGATAGAAGATGCTATGGCATCTAATAATAACATGTGGTTTATGGTAGTAAGACCTCTACTACACCGCAATCAAAAGAAATGAACCATCAGTGCATCCAACAACACGGCTGAATCTCTAGCGAATTTCTTGGGGCAAAAATGTCAATCTCAACTCTTGGTCTTGGCTGCAGAAAGGAGAAGGCAGAGGGGACATCATCATTTGGAAAGCGTTGCAGGGGTGCCTGGGTGGGTCACTTGGTTAAGCGTCCAACTCTTGGTTTCAGTTCAGGTCATGCATGATCTCATGGTTTGTGAGTTTGAGCCCTGAGTCCGTGCTGATGGTGTGGAGGCTCTTTGGGAATTTCTCTCTCACCAACTCTGCCCCTCCTTGGCTGGCATGCTTTGTCTTTCCCTCTCTCAAAATAAATAAATAAACTTAAAAAAAAAACTAAGTAGATTTATATATACTGATACGGAAACATGCTATATTGTAAAGAGATAAAAAGCACCTTGTTGGGAGGGGGGAAGCAACCCGTAAAACAGAATGTATAACATAATTCCTTAAAAAATTTTTTTTTAATGTTTTATTTATTTCTGAGAGAGAGAGGGAGACAGCATGAGCAGGGGAAGGTCAGAGAGAGAGGGAGATACAGAATCTGAAGCAGGCTCTAGGCTCTGAGCTAACTGTCAGCCCGATGCGGGGCTCAAACCCACGCACTGTGAGATCATGACTTGAGCCGAAGTCAGATGCTTAACTGACTGAGCCACCCAGGCACCCCAACATAATTCCCAAAATATATTTATTTTATCTTTTCAGGCATGTGTGCTAAGAGTTCTGAAAAGACAAATAAGAAATAATTTATAGCAGTTGACTACTGGGGCATGGGACTAGAGTAACAGGAAGTAAAGGACTGGTACTTTGTATGTTGTCCGTTGTTTACCACAAGCATGCATAACCTCTACAATTAATATTCTATGAAAAGATTCAGGCTTAATAACTATTTAGAATCCCAATAAAATTGTGTAAAATACTGAGATACACTTGTAAATATGACTGTCAAAAACATCTGGAATAACTTCAAGTAATAAGGTATATTGTTATTTAATATACAAATGCAATGCTGTATAATATAGTATGTAATATATGTACAGTATAAGCTGTCAACTGAAGACCAATGTGTTCTCCAAAACTTGTGTCTCTATAATCAAGAGAGTATTATTTTGAAGAAGTCAAAAATGACTGGAAAATGAAAAAAAAAACTTTCTTTTTAGAGTTCCTATGTAAAAAAAAATGTCCATTTCTAGGGGTTTTTCCATTTCTGGTGACTTTTTCAAAATAGCAGCAATTGTTTATTTCATGCTTATTATTTGTAGGACATGTATTGGGTTCTGGAAATAAAGGCAAGTACATGACATAGCCCTTGACTTTAAGATGTTAATGACATAGCAATTGGGAAATAAACTACATACATAAAATACAGAAAACTATACAGTAAGTGTTACACTGTATTATATATACATATAAATGATAGGATTGGTACAGACAAAAAGTGCTGATAAAGAATCAAAGGATAAGGCCATTAGAGAAGTCTAGAGAAATCCAATAATACTCTCCCTAGAAAGCAGAAAATATGTGGGGATTAATTTATGACTTTTTTTTTTTAAGTAGGTCCCATGCTTAATTTGGGGCTTGAACTCATGACTTTAAGATCAGGAGTCATGTGCTTTACTAGCCAGGTGCCCCTGTGGGGATTAATTTGCAAATTAGACTGGTTCAGCTGATAAAAGGTTTATGTAGACAAAAGATAGGAAATAAAATTTGAACAGAACAGAGCCATAATGTGATGTCTTCAATGTCAGCCTATATTTCATATGAAGTTGAACTTGGATCAAGATATATGTGAGCTAGAATATCTGAATTTCAGTCTATTAATTTTTTTAAGTTTATTTTGAGAGAGGGTACACAAATGGGGGAGGGACTAAGATGGGGGGAGAATCCCAAGCAAGCCATGCACTGTAAGTAGAGCCCAGATCGGGGCTCAATCCCACAAACCCATGAGATCAAGACCTGAACAGAGATCAAGAGTTGGATGCTTAACCAATTGAGCCACCCAGGTGCCCCTATTGATTTGTTTTGTGTAGTGGAAGCTCCTATTCTTTTCGTTGATTAATTTTAAGAGTGTTTTTGACCTTATATATATATTGGTTTAATATGTTTATTTGGGAATGAGCCCAATTCTCATTAGAGATTTATGACCCTTTTCAATTTTGTCTGGAAGCTATGATAAGACTTTAATTTTTTTTTCTTTCCCAAGTTTTTTTTTTTAATTCCAGAATTCTAGTTAGTTAGCATACAGTATGATATTATATTCATGCGTAGGATTTAGTGATTCATCACTTACACACAACACCCAGTACTCATCACAAGTGCCGTCCTTAATACCATCACCTATTTAACCCACCAGCAACCCTGTTTATTCTCTAATTTTTATTTTTGAGTATAGTTGACACACATAGAGAGACTTTTTTTGGCCTTAGAGTTTAGTGGGGAAAGTAAGGTCTAGGGCCTTTAGACTATAAATCCTGCATAAAATACCAATTATAGTATCTTCTCTTATGAATAAGATGAGTTCTTAGCTTTTTTTTTTCCAATTACACATGGAGTTAGAGCAGGAAAAAGCACCCATAAATGAATTAAAACACTGTGGCCAGGTGGTTTGCTGAGGACAAAGCTACTTGACATTTGTCTGCCCTGGCTACTTATTCACAATATGCTATCACATACACTTGATCCTCTGGAATGCAGCCCTTGATAAGCATCAGAAGGGGTTGAGTAAATGGCACATGAGCGGTAGACCCGTGACTTCTAGGAAGTTGATTCAGCAGTTTAGGTATTGTAGCCTGGTTACAAATTGAAGCATGCATTTCATGTTGTTTGTGGTCTTCAGTTGATTTTAGCAAACAGGGAAAAATGGTACAGGGAAATTAAGCCTCAGAGTTCAAAGAAAAGAAAATTCTTTTTAGTCAGAATCAGAAAACATCTGTGAATTCCGCTCCCCCCCAAAACCACCTGTGAATTTTAATAAAGCTTCAATGTAGTATAATTCAAAAGAAAGTGTTCAACAGGAGCTCTGAAAATAGCACTTACTAGTATGTGAGTTGGGTCATAGCTCTGGGTCTGATTTTCATTATTTATAACATAAGCATAACGCTGTCCTGCCACTCTACATAGTAGTTGTGAAGATAACATATGTGATACCTATAAAAGCCTGCAGATAGGGGTGCCTGGGTGGCTCAGTTGGTGAAGCATTTGACTTCGGCTCAGGTCATGATCTCACTGTTCCTGAGTTCAAGCCCCACATTGGGGTCTCTGCTTCTAGCAGAGCTGCTTTGGAACCTCTGTTCCCCACTCTCTCTGCCCCTCCCCTGCTTGTGCTCTTACTCTTTCTCAAAAATAATAAACAAACATTTAAAAACAGCCTATAGATAAAATAAATATGGAACATCAGATTAAGGAAGAATATAATACCTAACACAGGTTTGTAGTCATTGAGTGTCCAGACACAATAAATGACTTATATTCCCACTATTCCTCCAACTCTCACCACACACATACAACCTATGAGGTTTAGAGTGGTAACTTAACTAAAAATTTTTTTAATGTGTTATTTATTTCTGAGAGAGAGAGAGACGGCATGAGCAGGGGAGAGTCAGAGAGAGAGGGAGGCACAGATTCTGAAACAGGCTCCAGGCTCTGAGCTAGCTGTCAGCACAGAGCCCGACGCCGAGCTTGAACCCACAAACCGTGAGATCATGACCTGAGGTGAAGTCAGATGCTTAACCGACTGAGCCACCCAGGCACCCCTAGAGGGGTAACTTATCTAATGTTACAGGTGATAAGATACAAAAGCCAGATTCTAACCCAAATTTGTCACACCATAATACTTAGCACCTTTAATTTTTGGACCTGCACAAATATCACACCAATGGTAACGAGTCTCTGTTCCAGAATGGAGATCAATAGCTATTTAGGCATTTGAAAGGTTGGAGGCTCTGGGTTTTTTGAAGCTTGATTGAAATGCTAATTAACTTACTTTAAATATATTTATAATCAGGTATATAAACTATTTGGGGAGTTTTGTGTATCAAAGAAAATATAAGATCATACAAATGTATGTGTAATTTCTATATCTCCGTAAGTGGTTATAATTTCTTTGAGGATAAAAAACATACACTTTTGAAAAATGTTGACTGTTTTCTGAGAATTGTAAGTTAAGAATTATGTGGTTATGTTTCTTTGCTTCACATTTGATACAATGGTTACTCCAAATTATTTCTACAAACACACAAACCTACACACACATATACACATTCTCATACACACACATAGTTTGGTGGAAATTCAATGCAGTCAGCTAGCTGTGGTCATAAATTATGATTCGATATTGTTTCAAGTTGTGCTTCTTGAAATCACAAGCTTTAGAGAGCACTTACTAAATGTGAAGGGCTATGCTAGGCACTGAGAATTAAAAAAAAAAAAATTCAGTCCTAACTCTCTTGATATCTCACACTCTGTGAAGATAACTGTGTAGACAGAAAAATTACAGATGTGCAAAGCTAAAATTGCTTTGGGGGCACTAAGAACAAAACTCTAAGGGAGTGAACAAAGACTTTTTCTTGATCTAGGTCTTGTAAGGTGCACAGATGAGTTAGGTGCAGAAGAAAGGGAGGCCATTCTGGGCAGATGGAACCCAGCATGTGGCGGGGGGGTGGGTGCAAAGGCACAGTCAAGGCTAGTTTCCAAGGACAAGAAAGTGGCAGAAGCAGAGAGTGAATCAGGAACAGAAGGAAAGAAGCTCAAAGAGCTAGTTATGGGGAAAATGGAGAAGGGCACTAAAGGAAAACAAACAACTGATAACTTGAAACAATTATTTTTTGTCTTTTTAAAAAAGTAGGCTCCACACCCAATGTTGGGCTTGAACTCAAGACCCTCAGATTAAGTGTCTCTCGCTGTACTAACTGAACCAGCCAGGGACCCCTGAAATGATTTTATTATGAAAACTACTATATCTGAAATATTTGCCTGAAGTATTATTTGAATGGGTGGATGGCACTCCATTATACATTCCTGTATATGGAAGTTCCATAATATGTGTACTCAGTTCCCTCCTTTAAAATATTTAGGTGATTTCCCGATTGTTGTTATTGTTTATTTGTTTATGTTTTTACTATTAATTATAAAGAGTGCACAATAAAAAATCTTTGTTCATGTTTGTGATTATTTTCAAATTCAAAAATTATATATTTTATAGCTCTTTTTTTGTACCGAGTGACAAGATACCCTTCAGAATTCTTTCGGAAACGCTGGAGGGATTTTCATTGCTTAAAATTATCTTCTCTGCCAATTTATAAGTGAAAATAGTAGTTTGTCATTTGCATTTCTTTTATTATAGATGAAGCTAAACATTTTTTCTTCATCTGCTTATTAGAAATTACTATTCTCTTGTGAGTTCTCCTAAAAGTCCTCCTCCCTTAAAAAAAATGTTTTTTTTTGTTTTTTGTTTTTTTTTTGTATTTGGGAGATAGCATGAGCAGGAAATAAGGCAGAAGGGCATAGGGAGACAGAGAGAATCTCAAACAGGCCCCACACCCAGCGTAGAGGCTAATGCAGGGCTCAAAGCAGGGCTCTATCCCATGACCATAGGATAGTGGCCTAGGGCCGAAATCAAGAGTTGGACCCTCAACCAACTGAGCCATCCAGGCGCCCTCGGTCATTTAGCTTTTAAGTTTTTTTCTGTTCACATACAAATATATATTCATAAATATTTTCATATTTTATGATAGATATAAAAAAGTTTTATAATTTTACATAGAAAAATCTATCACTTCTCCTTTTAAAATTTTTTTATAACGATCATTCTTAGGAACATCTTCCTGAACACAAGAAAAGTATATTAATATTAAGAAGGGCTTTTATTTCAAAGTGAAAGAATGTAGATTTTATCCTGAGGGCAATGGAAAGCCATCAGGGCTTTTGAAATGGGAGAATTTTTTTTTTATTAATCTTTTTTTGAGAAAGAATTATGCAGGATGTTCCAGAATAGAAAAAGCTCTGAAGGGCCATTATTAAGAAACTACAACAATACACTAAGTGTAGCTGAACTAACCTGGACTAAAGCCATGGATACAGAGAAAAAGAAGTAGGACTTTACCATATTAGAATTCATATAATCATGAGAGATTACAGAGTGTGAGAGATGTAGAGGGGTTGAGAATGACACTAAATTTTCTAGTTTGAGTGACTCAGTTGACAGTGAGACTCTATGCAGATTATGAATGAAGAGGTAGAAGCAGGTTTTGATATTTGTGTACATGGATAAGGGAAAAGGAAGGTGTTGTATTTTGAATATCTTATATTCTGAGGATTGAATCATGTCTTTACTTAACCCACTCGAGCTAGCTAACACTTTCCTGAAGCACTCTTTTAAAAATTTTAAAATTTTTAATTTATTTTTGAAAGAGAGAGAGTCACCATGAGTGGGGAAGGGGCAGAGAGACAGAGGAAGACACAGAATCTGAAACAGGCTTTAGGCTCTGAGCTGTCAGCACAGAGCCCAGTGTGATCAGGCCCTGAGCCAAAGTAGGATGCTTAACTGACTGAGCCACCCAGGTGTCTCTTTCCTGAAGCATTCTTAACTGTTATAGCAAATCACAGGTGACACCAGGATTTATGAAAACAAAAACGGGAATAGTATCCTACTGAGATTATATTTCTATCTATCTATCTATCTATCTATCTATCTATCTATCTATCTATCTGTTTCTATTGTCTACTTAATTGATGTTATTTATTGATAGTTTCAGGTTTTGTTACTTTGAATTAGATACTCTAAGTCACTAGAGAATGAAGACCCTGATTTGGATTTTTATGTGCTCAGTGATGACAGTATGGAGCCCTAGCAGCCTTCATGTTACTTACATGCCTCTCTAAATGTTCCTTTATGCCCTGAAAAAACCTTTTTAACCATCTTTTTCCTCAGCCTCCTATTTTTAAGTAGATATAATTACATAAATAAATAGTAATAACTATATTATTGAGCATTTACATTGTATGTTTATGTTTATGTGTCTTACTTCATTTACTAGTCACAATGACCTTGTAAAGTAAAAACTATTATTGTTTCAATTTCACACATAAAAATACTAAAGTATAGAGATGTTAATTAACTAGGATCTCCAGGTATAGCTGGCTTTAGTTCACTAACCTAACCACTATGGTACACTGCTGCCATAAAAATTGTCACATGGGATGACTTTAGGGGGTGCTTGCGAAGGAAAAAACAGTTTAAAGAAATGATTTTCTCTTATACACTTTTCAAAAAGATTTTATTTTTAAGAATCTCTATACCCAAGGTGGACCTCGAACTTACAACCTGGAGATTAAGAGTCACATGCTCTATGGACCAATCAAGTATCCCATACCTTTTTTAAATTTTAATTAAGCTCTGTGCCAACATGGAGCTTGAATTTACAACCCCAAGATAAAGAGTTGCATGCTCTACCAACAGAGCCAGTCAGGTGTCCCAGGAAGAAAGTCTTTATGGAGTTTCCTAAGGAGTTTTTCATATTTGAACTTGAATATAATTATTATCTACACATTTGAAAAACAGAAGTATAGTATTTAAGGTATAGTATTTGAGTTATAGTATAGAGTTTGGACTTTAGGATTTGAACTAGAGTTCAAATCATGGCCCTCCATTCTTCTAGATGACCTTGACAAAGATAATTCATTTTGCAAGTCTTTAGTGAACAGCAATGTGTCAGGCACTATTCAAGCTGCTGGAGATTCTTGGTGCTTAAAATAATGAACAAGTAAGTGTAGGGTTTATTCGGTTAATCGTCTGACTCTTGATTTCAGCTCAGGTCATGATTTCATGGTTCCTGAGATGGAGCCCCAAAGCAGGCTCTGTGGTGACAATTTTGAGACTGCTTGGGATTCTCTCTCTTTCTCTCTCTCTCTTTCTCTCTCTCTCTCTCACTTCCCTGTTTGCAGGTGCTCTCTCTCTGTCAAAAAATAAATAAATAAACATTTAAAAATATAGGGAACAAGAGCACATCGTTACTATTGTGGAACCTACCTTCCAGTGGTAAGTAAACAACAATAAACAAGTCAATATATGAACTATGTCAGTGATAACTGTCCAGAAGGATATACTGAAGAGAAGAGGAAGAAGGAGGAGAGAAATGTTATTATTTTACAGGACGTATTAGTTTTCTAGGGCTGCTGTATGCTGTAACAAAGTACCACAGACTGGGTGACTTAAACAAAGGAAATCTATCCTCTCTCAGTTCTGGAGGCTAGAAGTCTGGTATCAATGTTGGCAGATTGGGTTCTTCTGAGGGCTGTAAGGGAAAATCTGGTCTTTGCCGCTTTCCCAGCTTCTGGTAGTTTGCTGGCATTCCTTGGCTTGGAAATGTATCATCCCAGTCTCTGCCTGCATGTTCACAGGGCCCTCTTCCTGTGTTTGTGTGTCTGTGTCTAAGTCCCCATCCCCCCTTATTGGATTAGGGGCCCACTCAGTATGACCCTGTCTTAACTAATTACATCTGCAACCACTCTGTTTTTCAATAAAGTCATATTCTGAGGTACTGGGGGGTTGGGATTCAACATATGAATTTTGGGAGACACAATTCACCAGGGAGACCTCACTAATAAGGGGATATCGACACAGGGGCCTGAAGGAAGTAAAGGAGTGATCTATGCTAATATCTTCTGGGGAAATAATTTAAGTCCAAAGGATCAAAACCAGAGTAGGCTTGGGATGCTCAAGAAGTAGAAACAAGGTGGTGGGCAGGAATGGAGGATGGATTACATAGACTTTATCTTATATCAAAAGGCCTTTGCTCTCTGAGTGAGATGAATAGACGTAAGACAGAGGTCTTTGAGCACTGGCCAACTGATCCATTGCAAGCCAATGGTGAGGAGCAAGGGTGGAAGAATGCAGGCAGATTAGAGACTTTTGCTATCAGGCAAGTGAAAGATGATGGTGGCTTAGACTAGAGAGATCGTGGTGTAGACGAAGTGATGAAATTCTGCATGAACGTAGAACCAATAGGGGTTACTGTTAGATCAGATGTGGATCATGGGAGCAAGCAAGGAATTAAGACTATCTTGGATATTCTTAATATCTGAAAGATGCATAGAGCTATAGCAGAGCAGTTGATTTGGGGGGGGGGGATAAAAAGGAGCTAAATAAGCTTGAAACTCCTGGATCTCCAGGTAGAAGAGGAGTTGGTTGGCAATAGGTGTTTGAATTTATTTATTTATTTTTACAAATAGTTTATTGTCAAGTTGGTTTCCATATAACATCCTGTGCTCATCCCCACAAGTGCCCTCCTCCATGCCCATCCCGCCTTCCCCCCCCATCAGTCCTCAGTTTGTTCTCAGCATTCAAGAGTCTCTCATGGTTTGCCTCTCTCCCTTTCCCCCACCATTTCCCCCCTTCTTCTCCCCCTTGTTCCTCCGTCAAGTTCCTCCTAATCCTCCTATACGTGCAAGCATATGATATTTGTCCTTCTCTGCCTGACTTATTTCGCTCAGCATAACACCCTCAAGGTCCATCCATGTTGCTACACATGGCCAGATTCCATTGTTTCTCATTGCCACGTAGTATTCTATTGTATAGATAAACCACATCTTCTTGATAATAGGTGTTTGAATTTAATAGGGGAAATTGGGGATGGAGATACATATTTGGGAATATGTGTCAGAATACAGATTCTATTTAAAGTTATGGAACCGAGGTCATCTTGAGATCAACAACAAACTGAGTATAAATAGAGAAGAAAAGGTGGACCAGGAGTGAACTTTTTGACATTTCAAAGTGTAGAGGCCTGGAAGATGAGGACGAGAGAGTAAAGGGGACTGAAGAGAAGCACCAATGAGGTAAGAAGATGATCAAGAGAGAATTGTGTCCAGAAGCCAAGGGAAGACATTAAGCAGGAAGGAATTAATTTTTTTAAGTCATGTTTCTGAGCCTTTCCTTATGTACATAATTGTTAAATCACTATATTGTACACCTGAAACTAATATAATATTACGTGTAATCTATACTTCAATTAAAAAATATCCTTTAGGGATGCCTGGATGGCTCAGTGGTTTGGGCATCAGACTTTTGATTGCTGCTCAGGTCATGATCTCATCGTTGGTGGGATCCAGACCTGAGTCAGGCTCTGTGCTGACAAGAGGAACCTGTTTGGGATTGATTCTCTCTATCTACCCCTCCCCCCTCTCAAAATAAAGACATAAAACATTAAAAAAAAATCATTTAGCGGTCAAGCCAAACTAAGACTGATAATTGATCATTAGACCTGGTAACATGAACATCACTGGGAATCTTGGCAATAGGCAGTTTGGTGGAATAAATGGAGGAAAGCTTCTATAGATTGAGTTTAGTGGAGAATATAAGGAGAAGAATGGGAGATACTGAAACTTTGTGGAAGATCTTGCTGAAAGAGGTGTAATGAACTGACACACTAGCTGAGGGTAGGAGTACAGGGAGGGTATCAGTGGTAAAGTTTTTTTTTTAAAGGTGGGAGTATGTTTGTATGCAGATCCATAAAAAAGAGGAAACTGATGCATGAGAGAGGTCACCTTATCTGTAAAAAGTCGTAATTTCCTCCTCAGTGGGGCAGCTGGGCCAATAAAGAGAAAAAGTGATCAGGTCTTGGAAAGTGATTTGCACTTAGTCAATGACAGCTCCAATGGATCCCTGAGAAATAGTAATGCAAACAAAGCTGGTCCCTGTGCAGGATTCACTATTCCTGCCACAAGTTCTTGCACAGATTGGAAGCTGCAAAACCTGGTCCTGTCTTTTAAGTTCTTCACAGGGCTACAGAGGACATTCCCTTCACCTTAGTGAAGATGGGGCCCATCACTACCCTGGACAGTAGTTTGACGACGTTTTCTCACGATGAATGAAGGGAGGGAAGAAGCTGGACCTCGGGGAAGGGGAAACGCCCAAAGAGTAGAAGACACACGGCTTAAGGCACTTCATCAGCCCACTCTTACACAGATGGAAGTCGCAGTGGCATTTCACGTCGTGTCCAGTCCATAAATTAATTTCTCCTTGTCAATAGGGAGTGGCCGACAGAACAAAGAATGTGTGCCTGCGGAGGCTAGCGGTGAGTGCGTGGCTGCCACAATGCGAAGGGGGAGAGTGGGTGTGAACAGGCAATGTGCGTACGGTATGAATGGAAAGAGCCGAGCGAGTGTGGAGATGGGCAGGGAAGAGCCGGACGTGTCCTGCAGGCCGGGGGCCTCCCGGGGGAGCGTCCGCCTGTGATGCGGGAGCGCCAGCCGCGGAGCCTCCTTCTCCCCACCCACCTCCCGAACTCCGGCAGTCAGTGGTGCATATAGACATATTTCTGGGAGCTGTCCATGAGCTCATCGCTCTCCTGGCGAAAGCGGCGGCAGCGAGGGAAGCAGCCTCCTTTCTCCCTGCNGTGCGGGAGGGGCGCACCCCATTGTCCTCGCCTCCCTCAAGGACAGGGACCTCGCCCCAGGGCAGGGGCTGAGCCAGAGGTGGGGCTGACAGGCGTACTTGGCCGCATCGCCCGGCCCAGGACCATTCTCTGAATCTCTTTTTCTTCATCTCACTTCACACACAGACACACACAGACACACACACAGACACACACACACACACACACACACACACACACACACAGGCAGACAGACACACGGACACATACACTCCTAGAAAAACACGGCTTCCAAAACCAGACGTGTAACTTCTGCACACACCCCCCGCAAACCCATCCTCTGCCCCCCACCCCCTAGTCGCGCACAGAGGCACACACCCAAATGTCACATGATCTACTGCGGAGCTGCACCATTAGAAGAAACCCATGGTGCCCTCAGGGTGGAAATGCCCCCCAGGCCCAAATCCACTGAGGACTCTGAGAGGGACTGCCGGAAGCATTCACTTCCCACCCTAAGGAGAGGTGGAACCTTGTCTACATGTTACTTACCAGTTCTCAACTTTCAGACAGAGCTACCCTAGGCAACTGCAGCCCTGTAATAGACATGTAGTACTAGCAAACGTGTGTTCCTGCTCTGTCGTTTGCAGACAGTTTCCCCCAATACTGCAACAGGGGAATGCACATTGCTTTGGCTGTTTGAATGAGTTCTGTTTTCTGTTTGTATGGTAATATTAAAACAAGGGAGTATTCCATCTGGTTGTGATCTGCGATTTTGGTATCTAAAAGAGTTTTGTTTTTGCTTTTTTGTTTCCTGCTGTCATTGCCTGAACTACATACCACTTTAGGTTAGTGCAGTAGTAACGCAAGTGTTAGCCTTGATCAGGGTAGTGCATGGGTGTGAAAATATGATCCACTGACTAAAGAGGAGGCAACCTCTTTACCAAGGATAGTTGGATTCCTGTTTAGAAATAGGGTAAAATTGGTTGATGAACGGGATGATGGTATCTGGGCGGGAAGATAATGCTCAACAGAATGGTCTTTCTTCAGGGCGGTGTAGAAATGTTGAAGAACACCAGGGGCTTCAGAATTTCTGAAAATATGCCAGTAAAATTTGGCTGACACTTAACAAGGTCTTTGCCACATTTGAATTCTAATATGTACAGGTAGTGTTATTTTAGGGGGAACCTTTGTTTATGTGCATTTTTTATGCAACAACTAAAAATTAATGTATACTTTTTAAAATCTTCTTTCTTAAAAATGTATACTTTTTTAATGGCACTCTGTATCCCAAAGGAATTGTTAGGGTTTTAAACTCTAACAGGACACAGGACTCTAATTTTATGACAATGCATTTTTAATTGCACTTGGAGCTATTTTTTTTACTGAAGAATTGTGGTGACAGGTATCATTAAGTCTGTATTTGTGATATTTATACATCCAAGAATGAAGGTGAAATTATTGGTATTTGCAACATAAGAGAAACCACATCCTATGCAAAAAATAGGATAAAAAACATTTCTATATCTATTTGGCTAAATATGTATATATGTATGTATTATGCATATTTATATAAGCATTAAGGACAAAAATATATTAATTAAAACAAAATATATGTACTCATAAAATCTCCATGAAATCTCATTCTCTATTAAGAATATTTGTATTGGTCTAGGAAATAGTATGTATGAAAATAGTTACTAGAAAAAATTTGCAAGAAAGGTCATTGTTATTTTGTAGATATCTACTTAGAGGACCTCTTAATTAGAAGCTGTGTAACTGACATAATGCTGCAATATTCAGGTAATTGACTGGTGTCCTCTGTTTAGGCTCTCATTTATATGACCTTACAGAAGCACTCTTTTAGTGATTGGTGCATTAATTTGCATAGGATGTAGAAATAGGTTCCTGGAATGATTGGTCATTCCATTCTACTTGATCCATCCAGGCAGGTGGAAAAAAAAATACTGACAACTGACTGCAGCATCACCCATTTATCTGCAAGTGATTTTGAGCAAATTAGTAATAAAAAAACCCCCCAAAACCCCAAAAACCAGAAGAGATAACAGTGTTTTCCTGCAAGTGGTGAAATATTTTAGGCCCCAGTCCCAGTGTATTTTAATGGTGTCACTGTTTCTCAGACATCTTTTTCCTTGTTCTTTAAGAATTCTTTTCCAAATCAATTCTGGACTGAATCACAACTGAGTTAAAAATCTGAATTTTTTTTCTTTTTAAACCATGATTGAGAGAAAAAGTATCAATGAGAAAGCATAGAAGTCCAAAGCAGTGAATTTTAATTATGTAATGGACATTTAGAAGTTAAAAATACTCTAGAAAGGCTTTTAGTGAATATAAATATAATTGGTAAATTAGTATATTTAACGTCTAATCTCAGTGAGAATATGTTATAAGATTCATTTATTCAACAAATGTCTATTCAGCGTAAAGTATATTTCATGCCTTAAAGATAAAGAAAGGAAGAGGACAAAACGAATCTTATCCATTAGCAGGTGTAGGTATTTTTAATGAAGACTAACATTAAAACATTTAAATTTTGAATGCTTATAAGGTCCTTTCCACATTATTTAAAAAATATATTTATTTCTCAGCTTTTGTTTTGATCATTCCTCAATAATGAGCCTAAATAATACCTAGGCCTGCATATATCTACAAAGTCATTGTATGACCAAAGTCCTGTTTGCATTCATTTGATATATTTCTGTTCTCTTTTAATTACTCAATATGTTATTAGAATTACATATCATATATTACATATATTATTTTTCAATTTGATATTTTGCACAGATACTTTTGTTTAGCTTTTGGAAAATACTGATGCAGCATGAAATAGCTAAAGTAAAGCCTTCACATAGCGTAGTTAAAATCTAGGTTCCAAAAATGAGAAGGTCAAGGGAAAATGACTTTCAATTTCAGTCTGTAATGTTGAGGGAGAGAAGATTTATCAATATACTCTGTCTTAGGTTCCTGAGATACTAGATACATAATTATTTTCCTCTTTTTTTAATTATTAAAAAAAATTTAATGTTTATTTATATTTAGAGAGAGAGAGAGAGAGAGAGCAGGAGAGGTGCAGAGAGAGCCAGAGACTGAATCTGAAGCAGGCGCCAAGCTCTGAGCTGTCATCAGAGAGCCTGACATAGAGCTCGAACTCCTGATCTGTGAGATCATGACCTGAACTGAAGTTGGTCACCTAACCGACTGAGCCACCCAGGCACCTCAGTTTTTTCCTTCTTTTAAGAAAAGGGTTATCTTTATTTTATATATAGGATAACAAGGTACAGAAGTTTCACCTACTTTATAAACATCTACGTAAATTAGCTACCAGCAAAAAAGACACATTTCCTGGATTCCTTCCGTTCATTCTTTATTCACTTTCTCACTTCATAAAAGAGGATTAAGAAATGGTAGTTTTGCAACTAAGTTTTTAAATAGTTTGTCCATGTATATTAAGAGACCCATATGTTACCTATAGTCATTGCCAGATAATTTAAATTAATTAAATGAGTATTGAGATCTTGAAGTTAAGATATTTTGCTAGCAGCTTTCTGGCCTTAACCATCTTTCTGATGAACTCTGATGGGAGTTTCCAAGGCACTGCTTGCTGTGAGAATTGGAAAGCTATAAGAAATCCTTTGTAATTGGTGCTGGTAACATTTAGTGTCTTTCTCGTTTCGCTATCAATCCTTCTCCAAGATCTGTGGGTACTGGTGTCATTGCTTTATGGCAGCAAACCAGTGTTCCTTCTTTGTGTGCTGTGGAAACTTAGAGAACTCCCTCATATGATAATAATGAAATATTTATGAGTCGGGTGTGATGGTAAGCTAGGTTTTTCACAACAGTTCCATGAAGGAGGTATTGTTATTCCCAGTTTCCAGATGAGAAATGTGGGTTCACAGCAACTGAGCTACCTGCTCAAGGTCATAGCTAGACAGGTGCAGCTCAGGGATTTAAAACTTGGTCTTAATTAGTGATGCCTTGTTTCACAATCACTATTATTTATTGTTTTACCCGTCTAATTTTCAGACATTGTGATGTTTGAGGGAGCTTATCTTAGCGACTTTGCTACTTTGAGCCATCTGTAACCATTCTCCTTTAGGTTACCTTGAACATAACTGTAGGATTTATAGCAGAGTGAAATAATTTTCATTACTTTAATTCATCCAACGAGAGTAACTTGATTTCCACTTTCACTTCTGTCTTCTCTAGGAGAGCATTTCTCTAGCGTCATGGTTGCTGAGAGACTAAAGCCCTCATTCAGCTTTTGCTTACCCCTGAGAACTCTTCAATTATTCCTGCTGTTTCCGTAATGGTCCTGAAAAAAATAATTCTGAAAATGAGTTCGGTTAATGGAGAGTCTTCTTGAACAGGCATAAACAAACAAACAATAGGCGTTTATTTTCAAGTTTTTCAATGCTTCTAGTATTAATTCCATTCTTTGCTTATGGTTGTCAAGATAACTTATATTTTGAAATTTCATGTTATGCAAGGTATCTGAGTAACAAAAGAGAATAATTTCCTTCAGACAGTGAAGGAATGGAAGAACATGGAGATACAGTAATATAGCAATACAGTGATGTAATGGGTTGAGAATTTTTAACTTTTAAAAATTTACATACAGTAACATTCATTTTATATACAGTTTTATGAGTTTTGACAAATTCTTAAGCTGTGTATCCACAGCCTAGGTACAGAACAGTTCTATCTCCCTGAAACTTTTCCTCATACGAAGTCCACTGCAGTCAAACAAACCTTTCCTCCTCTGACTGTTGGCAGCCACGGAGTACAGCCACTGACCTACATTTTTTTCCTGTACCAGAACGCATTATAAATGGAATCATCCAGACAATCACCTTTTGAAAGTGATTTTTCCATTCATCACAATACTCTAAATATCCATCTAATTTCTGTGTGCGTTAATATTTTGTTCTTTTTTATTGTGGAGTAGTATTCTGTTGCATGGATGGTACCAGTGTTTAGCCATTCAGATGAAGGATATTTGGGTTGTTTCCAGATTGCAGCAATTATGAATAAAGTTGCTATTAAGGTTTTGTGTGTGAACATAAAGTTTTAATTTCTCTCTGGTGTATACCTAGAAATAGGATTGCTGGATCATACGGTAAGTATCTATTTAACTTTGTGAGAAACTGCTAAACTATTTTCCGTAGTGGTTATACTGTTTTTGCTTTCCTCCCAACAGCAAGAATTCCTGTTGCTCTGAGCCCTTGTCAACATTCGATGTTATCCCATGGGGCACCTGGGTGGCTCAGTCGGTTAAGCATCCGACTTCGGCTCAGGTCATGATCTCACGGTTTGTGGGTTTGAGCCCCGCGTCGGGCTCTGTGCTGACTGCCAGCTCAGAGCCTGGAGCCTGTTTCAGAGTCTGTGTCTCACTCTCTCTCTGACCCTCCCCTGCTCACACTATCTCTCTGTCTCTTTCTCAGAAATAAATAAAACATTAAAAAAAAAAAACCCAAAAAACATTTGATGTTATCCTAGTCAGAATGGCTAAAATTAACAACTCAGACAATGACAAATGTTGGCGAGGATGCAGAGAAAGAAGAACCTTTTTGCACGGCTGGTGGGAATGCAAACTGTGGAACTCACGACCCTGAGATCAAAACTGAGTTGGGATCAAGAGTTAGATGCTTAGCCAACTGAGCCTCCCAGGAACACTCCCTTAGATCACTTTAGATTATTAAGTTCCAGGATGTTATTAGCAAGTACCATTTCTGTTCACTTTTCATGTTCTCTCTTTCTTAATCACTTTTTTAAAAATTTATTTTAAGAGAAAGACAGAGAGAGAGGGGAAGGGCAAAAAGAGAAGAAGAGAAAGAATCCCAAACAGGTTCTATGCTGATCGAATCAGCTGATGGGTTCCAAAAAGTAAGATCATGACTTGAGCTGAAACCAAGAGTCTGACCCTTAACCAACTGAGCCACCCGGGTGCCCCCATAATCATTCTTGACAGTCACTTAAAGGCTACCATGTGCAACAGTTTGGAAAGCAGATAATCTGTATTTTAGATTTTGGATTAGGTAAGTGGATGCACAAGGAGTATAATGTGCTCGGTATTACCTAACAAACAAATGACAGTCTGAACAAGACCCTGCTTAGTAACTATTTGCCTTTAACCAATGGAACTTTATTGCCTTTCATAGAAGACTGGTATCAGCAATCACATTTTCAATTTTAACTATCTTTTGATGAAAGATACACTAACAATGTAACCCTCCTGTACAGTTTCATTGGAAATTATAAAAGGTTGCGCTTAAAAACCAAATTTACAAGTTTAGGTGTCTCTTGGAATATTCCTCTAGGTGGTCATTATAAGTGATAAGTTTCTCAGATTTTTCACAAGATAAGCCATGATTATAAGAAGGTATGGTTCATTTGGAAAATTCTTCCTTAAAAGGACTTTAGATTTACTTCTATTCTCAAAATCTTACAATCCTATAGAAGATGAAATTAAGGAAGGTACCCAGCTTACCATAATACAGATAGAATATGGTAAATACAATAATAAAGTACAAAATACCATAAGAGGACAGATAAAAGACATTTATTTTGGTTGGAGGAAATCACATTAGCTTTACTGAAGCAGCTGAAATTTGAGATGGATATTGAAGAATAGATTTAATTTTGACAGGTAGAGATTGGATAAAAAACATTTGAAGGGAGCCTGGCTGGCTCAGCTGGTAGAGCATGCGACCCTTGATCTCTGGGTTATAATAAGTTCAAGCCCCATGTAGGGTATAGAGTTTACTTAAAAAGAAAATCTTAAAAAAAAAAAATAAAAGAAGAAAGAAATGTTGGAGATTTAGAATGAGTACATGAAGAGACACAGAAATGGGAAAAAAAAAGAGTAGGCAACATGGTTAGTAATCAAAACTGGCTACAGAGTAAGAGACCAGGAGTGAATAGTGAAAGATGAAATTGGAAAGATAATTGGGATATAATGGAAAGTCTAAAATTTGCTAGATTTTGGTCTTTATTCTGTAGAAAGTAAATATCCCTGCTAGGGTTTGGCTGGATCATCATTATCATCATCATTACCCAATCATGGATAAGCCATATTTTCACAGTTTTAACTAAAATATGAATAAAAGTCACTCTAGCTAAGTACTATTCTCATAAATTCTGTAACATAAAATCTAAGAAAAACAATATGCTCATGTTCTGCACAAGTAACATCATGTTATGCTTCCTTAGAACCTCCCAATTAGGTGAGCTTGTAAATTTAAGTATAATGGATATAGGGGTGCTTGGGTGGCTCAGTCAGTTGGGCTTCTGACCCTTGATTTTGGCTCAGGTCATGATCTCA
Source organism: Crocuta crocuta (assembly GCF_008692635.1). NCBI lineage: Eukaryota > Metazoa > Chordata > Mammalia > Carnivora > Hyaenidae > Crocuta > Crocuta crocuta. Next base: position 2,112,330 of record NW_027528617.1, read on the forward strand.
TGGTTCATGGGATAGTACCCTGTGTGGAGCTCTGTGCTGGCAGCGTGGAGCCTGCTTGGGATTTTCTCCCTCCCTTTCTCTCTGCCTCTCATGCTCTCTCTCAATCTCTCTTACAATATAAATAAATAAACATTAAATAAAAAGAATCACATATATTTGACATTAACATATGGACTAAACACTTTCATAAACTAGTGTATAAGGAAAAATAATTGTTTTTTAAATTTGCACTGTTGAGCTAAAAATAATACTTGACAAGTCAATATATGTAGTCCTATTACCTCACCATGATAGTTATCACGTGTTTGTATAGCTTTGGTAGAAGTGCTCATACAGTTGATTTAGACACCAAAGCATAATAAAACATACACTTATAAGAAGCTAAGTTGTACAAAACACCAGAGCTGTTAACTAACTCAGAATTCTAATTGGATAAGGGAACTTGTATGCCAAATTTGAAAATCTTCTCTGTCTTCTCTTTTTTTTTTCATGTTTATTTATTTTGAGAGAGAGAGACAGAGAAAGAGAGAGAAAGAGAGAGGAGGGTCAGAGAGAGAAGGAGAGAGAGGATCTCAGGTAGGTTCTGCACTGTCAGCACAGAGCCCAACGTGAGGCTCAAACTCACAAACCATGAGATCATGACCTGAGCTGAAATCAAGAGCTAAATGCCTAACTGAGCTACCCAGGCATCCCAATCCACTCTGTTTTTTTATTATATTACTGATTTCTTTCATTGAGAATAAAAAAATGTTTTATTCATAAATGCCTCTTTTATAGTCATCCTTTTTAGTTATAAAAGAAAACCAGAAACATACCTCCACTTCTAAACATAGTATTTTCACATATTCTTGCTTTCTTTCTTCCTGTTTCATAGGAAGAATTATCTTGACCTTGATCCCACTCCTTTTGCCTACTCTAGGAAGTTACTTTGCCCAGGAGTTGTTTTTCCCCCCAATTTTTTGTCTTCATTGTTATGGAGGCTGGGGCAGAATTGAGCCCCATGGTGAAGTTAAAGGCCACAACTACTGTAGAGAGAAAGATGCTTTGGCTGAAAATTTAGCCAACTGACAGCCCTAATACTACTACACTTCTCAGCAGTTTTGATTCTGTTGATTTTTCTTTCCTTTTTGAAACTCCTACCGGTAGGACTATAGAGCACCATTCATATATTCAACTATTACAATGAACTCCTTCTGAAATATGATGCTCACTCTCAACAGAGCCTGAGTGTGTGCCAAGTTCTGTACATGCATTCTCTCATTTCATTCTCCCATCCGTTCTCAGAGAGGTACAATAATTATCCTGATTTATAAGACAGAGAATCAGCTTAGTAGTTTACCTAAGAACCCATGGCCGAGTAAACAGCAGAGTTATGGATGTATACCCACATGTGTTAGGCATCATAGACACTGCTTCCTCATGCCAAGTGTCCTGTTAAGGCCTGGAAATGCAGAGGTGAAAACACTCACTGCTCATGGAACTTACCCTATAGTGGGAAAACAAAGTAAACAAATAGAATGTGATGATTTGGATCATGGGGTATGATGCCAGGAAGGGGGTGGGGGGGGGGGCTTTGTTTACTGGGAGGAATTCAGCAGCGGCCTGGGAGAGAAACTAGTGCTTGAAGGAAGAGCAAAAGTTTGCAAGAGAGGGAGGGAATTCCAGGCAGAGGACAGAGCAGGTGCAGAGGCATAGAAGTAGAAAGCGTATTGCATTTTAGGGAGATATCAGCAGTTCTGAATGGATGGAGCAATGTGTTGAGAGGAGGTCACAGGAGATGAGACTGGTAACTAGGTCAAAAGCTAGATCATCAAAAGCCTTATTTATGACCATGACTCATTCATTATTTTTCCTCCCAGTGGTTTCCCAGGAAGTTCTTTATTATTCTCCATCATTTCCTCTTTCATTTGTCATTTTGTTATAACTGTCTCTCAGAGCTCTGCTTTCTGTCTTTGATTTTTCTTTTCTTATATAATTATACTTCTTCCCAGACCAATTATCCACCTCATTGCCTATATTCCCACCCATATGTGAATCTTTCTCCCACCACTACCTTAGGGTCATCACCCTTCTCTCTCTTTTTTTTCCTTTTTTTTTTTTTTTTTTTTANCTCAACCAACTGAGCCACCCGGGCTCCCCCCACCCCCAACCCGCCTGTCTTAATATTTTCATCTGACTTCTATAAATCTTTTCCTCTTTATCCTGCAGGCCCTTTAAACTTACCATATCTAAAAGGATCTCACCATTTGTTGCCCACTCCACAAAAAGTTTCATGTATGTAGACTGGATACATGGGGAAAAAATGGAGTATGGTTTTATCATGTACATTTAATAATTATGATATTTCAAGGCATACCATATGATATTTCAAAGCATATGGTAACTCAAATATTTGTTGTCTAGAAATTGTGTTGGCAAATGGAAAATCCATAAAGTACTTAAATTTGTCTATGATTGTTAGAGCAGGATAAAGGTATAATGACTCCCTGATTTAGAAGTTTTGCTTGCCTGTTGTTTTTCTGAAAAGTATTGTGGAATCATATCAGTATTTAAGAACCCTCTCCCCTATACCACCCCTGCCACATCTCTGGGCTCTTTTTATTCTCTCCTTGCTGCAGAGAAAATAGAATTCCTGAATCCTCAAGTTCAAAAGCCAGTGCTCCCAGGCTGCTTTAAAGGTTGGGTACATGAAAGGTAAGATGATGAGGAATGGGTAGGACAGAAGATTGAAAGTTCCTTTCTGCTTCTTAGAAGTGGGTTTGCCATTGTGATGAAGATAAAGGAGATTTCTTTATCATCCTGAAACTGAGGAGGAGTTTGGCTGCCCTGAGGAAGGCAGTGTCCCTGTACACCTGGAAAAGGGCTGTGAGATTCCAAATTAGAATGTGGGAGAGGTGGAAAGTAGGGGAGATGATTCTAAGGCTTTGCTCTTTTTTCAAAGGAGAAAGGAACAATGACTTTGTGAATCTTGAAACGAAAGTACCAGGCTTTATTGTGTCTAGCTAGCAACTCATGCAGGTGTGATTGGAAGTGGAATTGTGAGCATTAATAGAAAAGATATCAGGGGCTCCTGGCTGGCTCAGTTGGTAGCTATCAGAAGCATTGTTTGAGTAAGTGAATCACCTGGGGATCATACTAACCTATACTCATGGCATTTAGAATGATCTCTGAAAGTGAGTTTCTCCTAGAAGAGAAGTGAAAACATCAGAGAGGGAATTTGTATATCTTGCATGCATGATTATTGGACTTCATTTGTTATCCTTAAATTTAATGAAAAAAATGTAATCAAATAAAAGATTTCATTTTATTAACTTTTGTTAAAGATTTTGCTTTACTTTTTTCATGTTTATTTATTTTTGGGAGAGAGAGTGGGGGTAGGAGAGAGTGGGAGACACAGAATCCGAAGCAGGCTCCAGGCTCTGAGCTGTCAGCACAGGGCCCGATGCAGGGCTTGAACCCATGAATTGTGAGATTATGACCTGAGACGAAGTTGGTGCTTAACTGACTGAGCCACCCAGGTGCCCCTGGAGCATGCGACTCTTGGTTTTGGGATTATCATTTGAATCCCACATTGGGTGGAGAGATTACTTTAAAATATTTTTGAAAAAAGATTTGCTGTATTAACTTTTATGTCCATGGATCCCTGACCCTGAAGACATCTTATCTGAATGATTTCTAAGCAACTACCACCCTTTGGTATGCTCTGAATTGCTTGAAGACCAGTAGGAACAGCTCCAGTGAACATTACAATATAGTTACATTTTCTCTTGGTCTTCTACTCCCTTTTAATTTATCCTTACTTCTGTTCAAACTTTAAAATTTGGACCACCTAACAGTTAGTCTCCCTCTTTCTCCCCTCTGCCCCCATCCCTCTCCCTCTCTCTGCAAATGATGAAGTTGTAGTTGGGAATCACAGCTATTTAATGGAAGAGTCCACCTAACACACATACATATACCCACACATCATTTAAGATGCTTCGGCTAATCTTGGGGCGCCTGGGTGGCTTAGTCGGTTAAGCGTCCGACTTTCGCTTAGGTCATGATCTCGCGGTTCGTGGGTTCGAGCCCCGCGTCGGGCTCTGTGCTGACTGCCAGCTCAGAGCCTGGAGCCTGTTTCAGTCTGTGATTCCCTCTCTCTCTGACCCTCCCCTGCTCACGCTGTCTCTCTCTCTCTCTCTCCTAGAAATAAATAAAACATTAAAAAAAAATTAAAAAAAAACACAGATGCTTCAGCTAATCTTGCCTTAAACCATAAAGAACCTAGTGTTTACCTAACAAGGAGGACAGAAGTTATTAGCCCCAGGATTGTTAGTTCGGTGGCCCAATAATATTATCGATGATTGAAGCTTCTCTGATTTTCTGTTTTGCAGTCCTCATGTGTAAGCTGTGTTGTACCTCTTGGTCACAGGATGGCTGCCACAGTTCTGGGCCTCATGTCTNTTATCCAAAGCAGTAAACAAGGTTAGGGGGAGTGTGGCACATGGTGGCCAGGTCTTTCTTTGGTCACATCTCATTTTGTCTAACAGAGAGAAAAATCTTTCCTAGAAGTCCTCCTGCAAAAACTTCCTTTCATTTAACTGTTAGAACCAGATCATGTGCTTACCCCTAGAAAAATCTCTAGGAATGAAAAACAAGATGCCATGTGCTGGGGTTGGGTACATTAACATCCAACCAAAATGGTTGGGGGAAATTAGTGGAAGATGTTAGGTAGCAAACCAACAATATCTGCTACAACTAAATAGCTAGAACTTGATTGAATTTTAGATCTCATGAGTCTGCAGTTAATTTACTGGATATTTACTTGTTAGGCTTAAAGACTGAGTCTTACGTTCTGAGTTTTAAGTTCTTTTTCTGTTTAGCTATCTCTACAAGGGCTTGATATAAACTTTGTGGTTAATGTTTCCATGGTGATCAAAAGCATTATCATCTAAGAGCATTCCTTTAGAACCTAACAGCAAAGGACACAGTTTAGATGATGATCACAGGAATAAACAAAAATGGTCCCTGACAATTGTTGAGAATGTGTTTGGAAAGAAGTTGTTCTTAAGTTCATGTGCTGTTTGCATTACATTGCTGAAATGACCTCTGGGTTTATTCTTTACAATATCATCCATAAAGATAGCAGTCTCCATTTTACACTCAAACTTCTGAGAGAGTCTGTTCAGATGGTCTATATAATAATTCCTGCAATAACTATTCTTTTATGTTTTCAACTTGAAAATATGCTAAGACAGTGGTGCCTGGCTGGCTCAGTTGTTAGAGCATGAGACTCTTGATCTCTGGGTTGTGAGTTTAAGACCCAAGTTGGTCACAGAGCTTACTTAAAAAAAAAAAAGAAAAAAACAAAGAAAAAAAAGAGAAAATTATGCTAAGATAAAAGAAGGAGTGGTATCACATAGTCCATTTTATAAATATTTTTTGATGCCTAATACACCTTTATAACACTGTCAGACAGAGTGTTTAGGAATTTGGGAAGCAACAGTGACAAAATGAAGTCCCTGGCCTCATAAAACTTATATTGAAGCAGGTAGGAAAGACAGAGAAGAAAGATATTAAAAATATATATATACCATCTTATGCCTATTGGTATAGCTACTGTCAAAAGGCAGAACGTAATTGTTGACGAGGATGTGGAGAAATTGGAGCCCTGTGCACTGCTATTGGGTATATAAAATGATAACAGCTGCTGTGGAAAACAGTGTGGCAGTTCGTCAAAACATGAAAACTAGAACTCCATATGATCCAGTGATTCCTCTTCCAGGTAGATAGCCAAATAAGTTGAAGTGGGAACTTGAATAGCTATTTGTATGCCCATTTTCATAGGAGCATTCTATGGTGAAAAGGTGAAAGCAACCGAAGTGTCCATCAGTGGAGAACTGGATAAACAAAATGTGGTATATACATACAATGAAATATTATTCAGCCTTAAACAGGAAGGGAATTCTGACACATGCTACAATATGGATGAATTTTGAAGATACGTTACATAAAATAAGGCAGTCACTAAAGGACAAGTACTCTACGATTCCACTTCTATGAGAAACCTATAGTAGTCAAATTCAAGGAGACAGAAAGTGAATGGTGGTTGTCAGGGGCTGTGGAGAGGGTGGAATGGGGAAGTTGTATAATGGGTATGAATTTTCAGTTTGGGAAGATGAAGACTTCTGGAATTGGTTGCATGACAACGTGAATGTACTTTATACTACCGAACTGTACACTTAAAAATAGTAAGACAGTAAATTTTATGTTATGTGTATTTTGCCACAATTAAAAAATAAAACAAGAAGGGAGGAAGGAAGGAAGGAAGAAAAGGAATATTAGGTAGTGATAAGGACTATGGAAGAGATCAAACACAGATGTGGGAGCACATGGCTGAGCGGGGTATGGATTGCTATTTAAAAATTTTTTTTAATTTTTAATAATGTTTTATTTATTTCTGAGACACAGAGAGAGAGAGAGAGAGAGAGAGAGAGAGACTGGCAGCGTGAGTAGGAGAGGGTCAGAGAGAGACACACACACAGAATCTGAAGCAGGCTCCAGGCTCTGAGCTGGCTGTCAGCACAGAGCCCGACGCGGGGCTCCAGCCCATGAACCGTAAGATCATGACCTGAGCTGAAGTCAGACGCCTAGCTGACTGAGCCACCCAGGCACCGCTGGGTTGCTATTTTGTATTTAGTGGTCAGAGGATACCTCCCTGATGAGCGACAGTCCGTCATACAGAGTTTTGAAGCGTAGGAAGGAGAGATCCCACATGTGGGGGAATAGTGTTTTAGGCAGATGTTAAGCAAATGAGAATGGTCAAGAGTGGGACCAGATTGGTATGTCCCAGGAATAGGGAGGTTGTCGTTGTAGCTTGAGCAGACTAGGTGAGGTCGAATGAGGCCTCAGAGGTGGGGATGGGCAGATCATGTTTCAGGTTGTGACACTGAGTGTGTTAAATGCATCTCGGTATAAATAAAATGTGGATATTATATTTCTCTATACTTGTAGGCATAATGTCATTTGTTTGAAAGCAGATGATTACATTGACCCGAATCATATATGCTTTCACTATGTATCCTCCTACAGTTAATAGAGGAACATTCGTATTGGTGTACACATTCCCTAAACTGTCTTTAGTGAGATTCTTCTCTACTCCCCTCACCACCTCCCACTCTATCCCATCTTGCCAGTCTTTTAAAGGAATATTTTTCCAATATTTTCAAATTATAGACTTAATATTGTATTTATATCTTCAGAGTTAGGAACTAAGCTTATTTTAAGAATTCTGTTACTGCAAAAATAATTTAAAAGTACAGAAATCAAGCCTTCTTGATTTTAGAATCATTGAGTAATTTACTGAAAATATATAATGTGACTTTCTTAGTGTTTATAAATACCCGACAACAGTTTACTATTAACTATATATCATTAGATATTACATACAAGGTTCAGCATATAGCTAGCTGTAGTGTTCAGTATAGACAGTTATTGTTAAAGTACTATTATATAAATTATTTAACCCACATTTTTATGTGGAACTGAAAAACAAAACAAAGCAAAATTTGTTCTAATTATGGCACAATGTGTATTTATGTCATATGATTTAGCCTCAAAGGACCAGGAACATGCGTATATTATTTACCAGGTGTAAGTCCTTTGGAAAACTGGAAAGTTATGAATCCTCTCTGAAACTCGGTTTCTTCACTTGAAACTAATATCCACCTAACATGGTTGCTGTAGGGACTAATTGAGATATTATAAGTAGAGCACATGGAATACACTCGATATATTGTTACACAATTATAAATCATATATCATTAATAATGTCATTCAAATAGGAATTATTCATACATGTACAGTGGCTCTCCTCCATCTAGAAGGCGATTAAGGGTGGAAATCTGATTAGAGGGGCAGAAGCATTGGGGGAATCTGTAGCTTCATAGCAAACATACTGCTCTGGTTGGATTGTATGTTCTTTTAGGGCCTCTTTTGCCCCCTAGGCACCACTATGAATTTAGTTATTCTGAAAATTGCAGTCTGTTTAACATTCCAAAATCAGAGAAAATGCTATCGTTTATATTAGTTTCTATACTAACTAATATCTATACATTTTATATATATAGCACTTACCAAGTGCCACTTTTATAAATCCACACACATGCAGTGGTGTGGCCATGTACCAGCTCAGGAGAACTTATTGTTAAAATACCAGGAATTCTGTGAGCTGACTAACCTCACATTGGTAGCTTGACCTCACATTAGTAGGAAATTGGCAATTGCTACAAAGCGTCCTTACCACCCAGAAAAATTTTAAAGCATTTATGATCACACCATTGTGTGCACCAGCTCTGTTTACTCTTCCAGTGACTCCACAGAATGGATATCATTATCGTTCCTGCTTTACAGATGAAGGAACTGAGGCCAGGGAAGTTGAGGTCACTTGTCCATGGTCACAGAGATAATAAGTTGCACAGTAGGGATTTTAATTGCAGCAATCAGGCTCTGAAGTTCATGGTCTTAAACTCTTTGCATTGTTAATGTTGATTGATTCCAAAGCGGTGTTCTCTCCTTGCAGTGTTTACCACAGAATAGAATGTAGCCTCACAATTGAAGTTTGGAATGTACTCTTAGAAGTCATCTACATGGAGGTGTGTCTGGGTGGTGGTCACCTTCAGCTGAGGTCATGATCTTCTGTCTCTGTGTTTGAGACCCGTGTCTGGCTCTGTGCTGACAGCTCAGAGCCTGGAGCCTGTTCAGATTCTGGGTCTCCCTCTCTTTCTGCCCACTCGTGCTCTGTCTGTCTGTCTCTCTGTCCCTCAAAAATAAACATTAAAAAAAAAAAAAGAGGTCATCTACATGGGTTTTCACCAACAGCAGACCCAATGGGCTATTCTGGATTGGAAAGAGCCTGGGTCTCCCTCCACTCCTAAATAGCACTCATTTTCCCCCAAGACTTGTATTCTCCTTCTAAAAGTAAAGAATTTGATCATATCCAAAATGTCTTCCAGGCATCCGATTCCTACTTATCCTATGCCTATCCAATTCTTCTCTTGGCACTAGTGTTTGTAGACTCAGCATTTGATCCACAGGTAGCCTGTAATTCTACCGGTGAACAAGCATTTGAGTCGAATGGCAATTTTTCTCTAGTTGTTTTATACATGTACATATTTTTTAATAGAAATTAAGTAGGTTTGGGACACCTGGGTGGCTGAGTCAGTTAAGCACTCAACTCTTGATTTTGTCTCAGGTCATAATCTCATGGTTCCTGGGATTGAGCCCTATGTCAGGCGCAGAGCCTACTTCGGATCCTCCCTCCCTTTCGGCCCCTCCCCTGCTCTCTCTTCTCTCAAAAATAAATATTTAAAAAATTAGGAAGATATTAGGCTAATAGCTTATTATGATTTTGAAAATTAAACTTTGTGAAGACAGAAGCCCTGTCTGTTTTGTTCACTGGCATAGATGGAGCATTTAGCTCAAATTACTCAACAGTTGTTGAATGATTACATGAAATTGTCTTTGGTTCATTTCAGCAATTCAACTTCAATTCAAGTCAACAAGAGTTATTATTATGGGTATAGGTTGAATATTTTGGGGGTGGAAGGAAATTAGAAAATTGGAGACAGAAAAGCTCCTTGCTGGCTCAGTCGGTAGAGCATATGACTCTTGATTTCAAGGTTGTGAGTTCAGGCCCCACATTTGATGTACAGATTACTTAAAAATAAGTTTAAAAAGAAAGAAAAGTAAAAAGAAAAGAATTGGAGACAGAGGCAAGTTACATTATGTGATGTGATATGTGTGTGTGTGTAACATACATATTTGCGTATATACACATAGAATATCTGTGGAAGGAGGGGCACTTGGGTGACTCAGCTTAAAATGCTTGATCCTTGGTTTCAATTCAGGTCATGTCAGTTTAGGTCATGATCCCAGGATCATGGGATTGAGCCCTGCATTAGGCTCCACAGTGATTGTGGAGCCCACTTGGAATTCTCTCTCTCCCTCTGCCCCACTCTCCTGCTTGTGTTTTCTCTCTCTAAAATAAATAAAATAAAAACATTAAAAAAAAAAAAAGGAATACCTGTGGAAGAAAATGGAAGAAACTGATTAACATTGCTTTCCTTTAGAAATGAAGAGCGTGAGTTCAGTTGTAAGCATACCCAGAGTCTCTCCTTAAAAGAAGATGCCACTGGGGCATCTGGTTGGCTCAGTCGGAAGAGTATGTGACTCTTGATCTTGGGTTGTGAGTTCGAGCCCCACACTGAGTGTAGAGTTTACTTAAAAAGAAAATGAGAAGATGCCACATGTCCTCTTGTGGAGAGGAAACTAAGTCCCCAGACTGGCTCACTGATGGGACTGTCACGTTATAGAAAATATCTTCAGGATAGTAACTGATGGGAGCCTTCCTTCTGTTTCTTCCTTCTAGTTAAGTTCAGGGCAAGAATGCACCTCAGGATTGACGCAGTGACTTTCCATCTTATGTGTTCAAAGTTATTAATTGTCAAGAGCTATTGAATCAGACATTATGCTGGGAAGAACTCTGTTAGAGGTATGTAAGATCAAGAAAAGACAAACAGCTATAGTCTCCACTTTGCTTGGTGGTACAGAGATACAGAGAGTAATCTGAAAACTTTGAGGGAATCTGACCCTCAAAGATGTCCCCTCATTTTATCAAAGAGGATCCCTGGGGCACCTGGCTGGCTCAGTCAGGAGAGCATGTGACTCTTGATCTTGAGGTTGGAAGTTTGAGCCCCATGTTGGGTAGTGAAATTACTTAAAAATGAAATCTTAACAAAAATCCCCATCATTTTTCTTTCAGGATCTCAAGGAATACTTCTCTCATTTTCCAATGTCACTTATTATAATAGTGATTTGTTTCATTAAATGTGTTCCCATTGTAAAAGGTGTTCATGCTTATTATTAAAAGATAGGAATAAAAAGTAATACAGAGAAAAAGTCTTCCATTGTTTTACCACCCCAGAATAACCACCATTGCTGTGAAACATTTCTTTCCATTTTCACTTTTTAGAGTACTTTGTTGGTGTGTGTAGGAAGTAATCTGGGCGTTTTGCCCAGTTTGGTTTAATTTTTGTTTATTTGTGAAGTGTCTTAGATTGCATTACACTTATTAAATCATTACTGTTATTAGCTGTTACTAATAATACATCATAATGTGTTCTTATCGATCTAAAATGGAAGCAATAAAAGTTCATTCCATAGGGCAATCTCATATATTGTCTTAATTACGAAGAAATGATGCACAATGGAAATATAACTTTAACTACAATGAATTTAAAATTCCCTAGACTGCGGTTCTTTAAGCATTTCTTCTCTGTATATATTGCTTAATGCAAAATCAGAGTGGTTTTCTTCCTGTCCCCCAGCACACTGTGGCCTTTTCTACCTTCCCAGTTTTACTCATCTCTTCAATCTTCCCAATCTCTACCTGTCAAGATTCAGGCCATCTTCAAGGACTGTTACCAATCTTACTTCCTACAAGGAGGCTTTCCTTGTCACACGAACTTTCACACCAAACAGCAATGAGTCTGTCATTTCCTCAAGCTTCTGCACTACTTACTTCTGTACCATTCATGTGCTATTTATATTCTATCTCCCTTCTTTTTTATTGTGGTAAACAGCTGATACCATAAAATTGACTGTCAACCATTGCAAGGGAACAGTATAGTAGTGTTAAGTATATTCATACTGTGAATCTCCAGAACTTTTTCAACTTGACAAAACTGAAGCTCTGTACCCATTGAACAACAGCTCCCCATTCCTCTTACCCCCACCTCTAGTAACCACCATTCTACTTGTGTTTCTATGAATTTGGCTACTCTTGCTACCTTGTATAAGTGGTATCAAATAGGATTTGTGTCTTTTTGTGACTGACATTTCGTATATTCCATTTTACTGGACTGTAATTATTTACATATATATCTTTCCTTTTTTTTATCAGATGTTAAGCTACTAGAAAGATATTGTCATGTACATTTTCTGATTCTTTATATCAATTAGTACAGAATAGTTTTCATTAAATATGTTCGATATGGGGCACTTGGGTGGCTCAATTGGTAATTAAGCATCTGACTCTTGATTTCGGCTGAGGCCATGATCTCATCTACTTGAAATCTCAGTAGCCCTGGTGGAGTGGAGCTCTGCAGAGCTGGAGAGAAAGAGAGATGCTTAGAGAATTATGACAGTAATTCTTTCTTTAAGGAGCACAATTAAAACAGTTATGACATTTGGGTGGTGATGGTGGTGACTTTTTCCAGAATGTCCCCTTGTGTTTTTAAGATCTTAGGCTCTGAAGATTCATTCTCTAGGTCGAAATGCTGGCACTGATTCTTGCTCCCTGTGTGACTTCGGACTGGTTACCTCATCTGTCTAATCCTCAGTTTCCACATCTGCTATTAAATGATGCAAAACACTTGAAATGGTAAGGTGTATGGAGGATGGGTTCCAGATGAAAGAACCCAGTGCTGAGCCTGGAAGCATGTGCGTGTGCACGTGTGCATGTGTTTGTGTGAATGAGGCAAGTGGTTCCTTTCTACAGCAGGAGTGCTGGGGTGTAATACTTTAGTGCCCTTTAATTTGGGGCCATGGCATGTGCTTACAAAATAGCAAGCAGAGAGGAGTGCATTTGATACTCATGAATCTAGGGATTGACCCTTTGACCTTGAGGTTATCGGCAAAATACCCAAGTGATTCCAGAGAGAGGGAGAGGCAAAGGTGCATGGGATGCAAGCTCTTAAAAGCTACTCTGCCTTCCCTCCCCTGTGTTGAGTTACCAAATTCCTGATATTCCCCTGGTAGAGGGGGGACCAGTTTCCTCCCATCTCCCCTCCAATCACTCTTTCTGATAGATCTGTGTTGCTGCCCTCTCCTTTATTAACAGAGGAAAAAAAATATTAGAGAACCACTGGTTTAATTTAGGTGTGCTAGGAAGTTTCCAGAAAAACATTTCTTAATGAAAATATCATTGTCATTGTTGAATATTACCATTGTCCGATTTCCTATTTAAGGTAGGAATTTTTATCAATTAGAATAAAACAGGGGCACATTTAATCAGTTTAAGCCTACTCACCTGTGTAGTCAGGAACCTGGATTAGATCCAGTAGTTTAGGTTTAAACTCTCTGCTTTAGGAATGAAAAACATGTAGTTTGGGTTTTATTTCTCAAATATATTTGTTTCATTTTTAGACATTTATTAAAAAGCATACACATTGAGGGGCACCCAGGTGGCTCAGTTGGTTAAGCAGCCAACTTCAGCTCAGGTCATGATCTCACTGCTGGTGAGTTCGAGCCCCATGTCAGGTTCTGTGCTAACAGCTCAGAGCCTGGGGTCTGCTTCAGATTCTGTGTCCATCTCTCTGCCCCTCCCCTGCTCAAGCTCTGTCTCTGTCTCCCTCTCTCTAAAGTATTTTTAAAAAAACTTAAAAAATTTTTTAAAAAGCATACATATTGAAATATGTTAAGTACAAAATTTAATAACCAGCAACCACAAATTTGAATTAAATTAAAATCTCTATTTATTTCAAGCCTGCACCTCATAGTCAAATTTGGTCAAAGAAAAATATACAAAACGGTGCCTCGTTGTCCATGAATAATACTGAACCTCAAGGGACTGTTAACACTGTCCAGGAATGTTCCTGCACTTCCCTCATCCTGGGCATTCAAATTTCAGTGAGCATCACTTTCACCTAAGGGGCTTGTTAAAACAGGAATCAGGGGTGCCCTACTTCTAACGTTTCTGATGGGGCCTTGAGAATTGTAATTTCTAACAAGCTCCCATCTCATAATTTCTATTATTTCCCATAATTTCCCATAAATTTCCCATAATTTCTAACAAGCTCCCAGACTGGTGCTGCTGGTCTGGGCACCACACTTGTGTAAACCTGTGTCTTAGACCATTCACTCTGTCACTTTATTTCATAATTTCCTCTCTCCATTCTGTTAAACTTTTAACATCTCCTTCACACTCATTCTCAGCTAATGACCTTGCTTCTGGATTCACTGAGGAAACTATAAGTAGCAGAAGAGAACTTCACAAACTGCCATCAATGTCAGCAAGCCTGTGCCCACCCAGTGGTGGGCTCCCAAGTTATTTTCCTTTTCTTTTTTTACTTTTTAAAAGTTTTTAATGCTTATTTATTTTGTTTAGAGAGAGAGACAGAGACAGAACATGAGCGCGGGAGGGGCAGAGAGAGAGGGAAACACAGAATCCAGAGCAGGCTCCAGCTCACAAACTGCGAGGTCATGACCTGAGCTGAAGTTGGATGCCCAACCTACTGAGCCACCCAGGCGCCCCCCAAGTTATTTTCTTAGATAAGCCTTATGAAGTGTCCTTACAAAAAATATAGATTTGAATTTATATAACACATTTATCCTAATTAACATACAGCTTATATCACTTTTATATTAGTAAACATAAGTATATTATGTACTTCTATGTTTGAGTTATACTGCAAAAAACAAAATTGAAACCCCACTGGAGTTTATGACCTTTAAGATCCCTTGCAGCTGAATCATTTTTAAGACTTCATGTAATGTGGAATAAAGAGATAGGAATTGAAACGAGACAGAATAGTCCTCAAAAAGGGAAGGAGGGGTGTCACTTCTGTAGACAAATTAAGTGGAGATAAAGTGCAGGAGTTATTTTGTTGGACATAAGGTCACTGCCATGGTGAAGAACTTCTCTAAAGAGTTGCTTATTAGTAATCCATCACCACATGAAAAGATATTATGTAGGTGAGTAATCATCTGAATTATGTTTAAAAAAATCACTTGCTACTGTGTGATGCCTAGGTGGAATGAGAACAAGAGTGATAGCATGACTGGTTAAGACAGTACAGTAATCCATGGAAGAGATAATGGTGATTTGGATTAGTGCCATGAATGGAGGTAGAGAAAAGTGGATAGTATCGAATATTTAGGAGACAGAGTTCACAGACTTCCTGATGAATATGGTTGGTGAGGGAAAGAAAGGAAACAAGAAGATGCAAGGTTGGTCATTAATAATAGTTTGAGTCATTTTTTATTTTCCTCTTAATACTTTCTGTATTTCCCCAATTTTCATCTTGCATTAATAATGAGAAAGAAGGGGGGCGCCTGGGTGGCTTAGTCGGTTGAGTGTCCGACTTTCGCTTAGGTCATGATCTCGCCTTCGTGGGTTCGAGCCCCGCGTCGGGCTCTGTGCTGACTGCCAGCTCAGAGCCTGGAGCCTGTTTCAGTCTGTGACTCCCTCTCTCTCTGACCCTCCCCTGCTCAGGCTGTCTCTCTCTCTTTCTCTCTCTCTCTCTCTCTCCCTCTCCTAGAAATAAATAAAAACATTTAAAAAAAAATAATGAGAAAGAAGGGAGCACCTGCTTGGCTCAGTTGGTTAAAGATGGGACTCTCGATTTAGTCTCAGGTTATGATCTCATGGTTCATGGGTTTGAGCCCTGCGTTGGGCTCTGTGGTACAACATGGTGCCTGAATGGGATTCTCTTTCTCCCTCTCTTCCTGCCCCTCCCCTATTCCATGCTCTCTCTGTCTCTCTCCAAATAAATAAATAAACTTTGAAAAAATAATGAGAAAGAAGTAGCAGATATCATTTACAATATTAAACATAGTGAATAAAGTTGTAAGCCATTTAAATATAATATATTTATTATTATATATGGTTACATATATTTTTCAAGTTTATATCTAAAATACTTTGTTTACAGAAGCAACTTTGACATGTTTATTGAACAACAGATAGTTTAGGAGATCTTCAATCTCTTCGGGATGAGCATATGTTATATTTTCTGCAGAAGGATGTGGGAACTTCAATATACTCCAGATTGATTAGATCGCTGTTAATCCTAGGAGATTCTTCCTAGCTCTAAGAAAGCCCAGGTAACTGTCAGATTAATGTTTTAATTAGTGGTTTCTCTATTTACTTATTTCCATGAGGTAACAGTTTGCCCTGAATTAGAAACCTGGTCTGCTTTAGATGCAAGTGCATAATTAGCACTAATGTTCATGCAGGGCCAGAAAATGTCAATATGCTGTCTTTAGAATTTATCAGGAAAGTATGATTAGAGTTTTGGGGCTGAGAGAAGAGCTATATGATTCATTTTTATACTAAAATAATAGATTAAAATGAACTTTTTTCCAGTNCCCTGTGCTCTTTTCCTTTCCTTTCTTTCTTGTCTCTTGCTAGCCTGTCTCCAGTCTCATACTGTTCTAGTTTATCCTTTATTACCTGAGAAATCTTTTTTTTTCATTTTTTAATGTTTATTTATTTTGAGAGAGAGAGAGAGCATAAGCTGGGGAAGGGCAGAGAGAGACACACACAGAATCTGAAGCAGCCTCCAGGCTCTGAGCTCTCAGCACAGAGCCTGATGTGGGGCTCAAACTCTCAAACTGTGAAACTATGACCTAGGCTGAAGTCAGGTGCTCAACCGACTGAGCTACCCAGGTGCTCTGAGAGATCTTTAATACACTCACATTTTATAAAGGCCTATAAATATATATTTCCTTGCTTAAAACTATTAAATGACCCTTCATTGCTTTAACATAAAGTCCAAATTCTTAATAGGGCTTCTGAGATCCTCCAAAGTCTGGCTTGTCCCTTCTGATCAGGGGGCCCCGGGTCTCTGAATGGGCCAGGCAATATTTGCTTCTCATCCAAATTCCTTTGTTTAGATCCCAAGTCTTCCCCGTCCCTTTCAACCTGGTAGCCTGCTTCTTTTCCTAAAATCATCTCAAGAGTCACTCCTCTATGGGAGGCTTTTCTGAGTCTCCAAGGTTGGATGGATCCAAGGCCCTTCTTTGTGCTCTGACTCTACCTTTACAGGCTTGCATTGCTGTCGCCTACAACAGCTTACTGCACTTCTTTTCTGGAACATCTGTCAGATCCTTAAGGGCATGGACTATGTCTTATTCCCAGTGTGTAGCACAGTGCATAGTGCAGAGAAGGCACAAGATATATGTATTATGAATCATTCAATGAACGGTAATGTTTTTCTTGGGAAAAAACCTTTTTAAGAAAAGAAAAATCTTGTTTACAGGATGATTTTTCTAGCTTGGATATTTTATTTTCCAAAATCCCACCACTATCCGGTTCCTTTAAATGTGGTTAGCTATCAGTATTCTAGTCCAGGTTCTGATGAAAGAGAGAGAGAGAGAGAGAGAGAGAGAGGAGAGAGAGAAGCGGGGTGGGAGCAGAAACAAATGGCTATTACCAAAAGGGCAAAGACATTGTTCTCTGAAGGATTATTATCTCATATGACAACCGCTCTCTCCCTAGTAACAATCATTTATCCTGTGCTTCTGTATTCAGAGATTCAGCTCTGCCTTTCCCACCCAGGCATCAACACCCAGGAAAAAGAGATTAGCCCAACTTCCTTTCCTTCAGTGATCTAACTGCTCTCATTAGGCTTTTCCCTAACCAATAGGCTTCCCCTTTTCTGAAAGCACTTTCCAATAAGACATCTTCTTCCCAACAAGTCTGGCACCCTACACTTGGCCCTACCCAGGAAGCTTCCCTTTCCTTGCGTTGTCGCGTTTGTTGAAGAGACAAAGCCTGTCCTGTCCCTGCTCTCTCTTAGGGCTGGAACTAGAAAGTGTGGATGGCAGAGCAGCTTTAAGGTTTATAGCGTTGTCTAGTGCAAGCATTCATAGTCAGAGTTCGTTCTGGATAGAAGTTAGAATTACAAATTTGTTTTTTAGTTCTCCATTACATTTAGATGTTATTATTCTTCCTGTAAAATGACTTCTTTGTAAGTCGTTATAATTGGCATTGGACTCAAAACACTTCCTAAAGCATTTTCCTTACTAAGTGATCTAATTATGATATGACAAAGTTTCAGGTACTAGATGCTAAATACATAGCCCCTTTACTTATATAGGTTACTCTTTAGAAAAGGGAATAAGCACTTAAAAGTGTGATAAATACCACACAAACCTGGGGAAGGTCTTCACAGAGGAGATGAAATCCATTCTATGTTAGCACGTATCCTCATTAAACTTTTTACGAGGAGAGGGGTGAAGAGAGAGAGACAGAGAGAGAGAGAGAGAGAGAGAGTGTGTGTGTGTGTGTGTGTGTGTGTGTAGGTGGGGTGTGGAGTTGGATGAACAGAGACCCTAGATAAGGCTGGTTCAGGTAGGGTGGGGCCAGAATGTTAAGGGCCTTGTTTGTCTTGATAAGGAAGAGCTTGGGCATTATCCTTTGAACAATGGTTACCCATAATAGATTTGCAAGTAGAGGAGTAACGTGAACAGATATATTATCATTCTTAGAACAAAGTAAAAGTAAAATTGCACAAAAGTCCCCCAGAATAAAATGTCAGAGGATCCAAATGTCAGATGATGATTCAGTGACAACAATTCATAAGAGATTTGGGGGATTTCAGCCCTCATTCCACATTTCCCTGTGAGATCTATGGGGGCTACCATAACAAATCAAAGCCCAAATATTGACTCTGATCCTTTGCATGAAAGGTATGGAACTCTAATCTTCCTCAGGCTGTAAAAGCAAATCTTTTCCCACATTAGCTCACTACCTTGCTTAGTCAATAACACTGTTATTAGGGAACTGGCTTTTTCTCCAATCTTGCCATTTTAACGGGTTGTTCTATAATCCTTTCTTTCCATGTGAGACAGAAATGTGAAGGTGAAGGTTCTCTTAGGCTGGTAGCTGGCAAGTCCTATATAGTAGAATTTTATATAGTTCACTTTGTTTACTAATTATTATTTACATATTTTATTATAATTCTACATAATGAATTTTATTTAAAAATGTGTAATTTTCTGGTTACAGCATAATATATACTTGTAAAACATCAAACACTACAGACATATATCTAAGGGAAATGCCAGTCTTTCATAGTTTTCTTCTCTAAACCTTAGTAAACAGTCTTTCAGCTTTTTCACAAGTCTGTTGCCTAAACAAACACTTAGAGATGTGTATTATTCTATATTTTATATTTCTCATTGAACATTTGGATACAGAGGCACAGATTTATTGAATGGCTATAGAGTATTACATTTAATGGATACTTCTACTCTTTGAGACCTTTCCATTGTTGCCAGTTTTTCATGTTATCTATAATATTTCCTTAGGATAAGATCCTAAAAGTAGAATTGCTGGGTCAGACTACATGCATCTTAAATTTTAGTAAATGTTGTCCTCTGCAGTCATGGCACACATTTACATTCCGGCTTAAAAAGAATATCAGAGTGCCTGTTCCAGCAAATGCTTACCAATATTAAGTATTTTAGCTATTTTTATTTCCCTATTTGTGAAGTTCCTTTGTCATTTTCTATTGGTGCTTTGGACTCTTTGTAAGTGACTTGTGAGGCCTTTTTATAAATGTGTCACATACGGTCAAATAATTCTTTCCCAGTGGAATTGGAATCCTTGGATTCCGTTTATCACGTTTTTTTCTTCACATGTTCATAAATAGGTAATCAAATTTATCAGCCCTTTTCTTCCCTCACTGTTTACTTCTTCCTTAACTAATTCTTAAAAATCAGTAAGTGTATTCACCTAACACACAGGTCATAACACATATGCATGAACTACAAATTCATACATAAAAACTATTAAAAATTTTTTTTACAACACAGTGTTAATCTTGTCCTCTGACCCACCCCTTTTCACTTCAGCCCATTAAAGGAATCTACTGAATTTTCAATTATACAGTGGCCAAGATATTTTGGAAGGTCTTAGATGAGATCACACATATTTGGGATGACAATGAAGTTAGCAGGTATAACCATATTTTGTTGATCATCAGGCACAAGAAATAAGAACGTAGAAAAACTATATTAATCTTGGCCTAGTTTTCCAAGTATATTTAGAGAGCACATTATTCGTGTTTAACTTTAGTTAAAACTACTTTTTCAGCTCTTACTTATGACATAAATAAAGGAGAGTCTAGACAAGATGTTTGGTTTGTGAAGTAGCAGAGTTAATGTGGGAGCGAGAAAATGCCTTTGAATACCTCTCTCTTCTGACATGCATAATTTTCTGGATGAAGAAAGACAGCATCATTTCTCTTGTATTGGAAAGATACAGATGATGTGTTCCTTAGCTTATGCTGTTAAGTAATATTTAGTATCACATGAAGATTTGTGAAATAAAGACAAATACTTGACACATTAATCTAAAGGAATCTGTTCATTTTTATAATTTAAGATAGGTTTCAATGATATATTAATGTAAATTTTAATTAAGGATAACAGAGAAACACTGATGGGAGTTTATTAAAGTATTCCTATTTGATGACAAAAGGCAGGGTTTTATTTTTCCGAAAATACTTCAAATATATTCAAATAACCAATGTCAAGCAGTAAGTAGGTTTATAACTATATTCACATATTTATAAAATCCCTGAAAGGAATTTCAACACGTATTACAGTATTTCGGGAATGGAGGACAATTAATGGTATCAGACTTAAAGCAGCAGACGTTACCTCTACATTTCCCAAAAAGAAGAGACGAACCAGATCTTCTAAGGCTGAGGAATTCCTAAGAGCATAAATTATAATAAAGGGTATCAACATCCGGAGGTGATACATTCTTCGCCCAAACTGTGCGGATTTTTGAAGTGAGAAATTCTTTTGTATCTTTGAAACCAGGAAAATCAAAGGAATTTCTTTTAATCTGGCTTACATCCAGGTCAGTGAGTGGCACTAATAAGGAACAAACACATTAGCACCAAAAGGACATGATAATTAGAAAAGAAATCTTAATCCGTAGACCACAGGCTGGGATCTCTAAAGCCTTGCCACCGGACTTTAAATGTAAAAATCACATTCAAATGTGCAAAATGGTAATACATGAGACTATTTGCATGTGAAAATGAGTGGTTTATGCGCAAATTGATTAGGCGAATACCTTTTGTTGGGGAGATGGAAGATGCTTGTTTTCTCCTAGGAACTGTTGGGGGTGGGAAAGAAGTATCATTTTACACGAAAGCACTGAATTTAAGAGAAGGTTTAGTTTTCAAACTAATAAGTAAATAAGTGCTGCCAATTAAGCAAAGTGCTTTTGCTCTGACTTATTTTAGTGGTGGTTCTCTAATTTGGTTCTACTTATTGGAATCCAGCTCCGCTCTTAAAACTGAGAAGGAAAAGAAGGTGGGAGAAGTATGAAGAGTGATAGGACACAATAACAATATACATTAAATAATCGACTTTAACCCTTCAATATTGTAGGGTTGAAAAGAGAAGTATTAATGGTAAGACCAAAGTTGAAGTTAATAATGTTTCCTAAATACTGATAACTGATCAGGTTTTCAGTATAATCCCTGCACAGTGAATTAATTTCTATTATTGTAGAGAGTTCCCAAAGATGCCTTCAAATGTATATTTATGAATTTTTTTCATTGATGAAAAGACTTAGCTATTATTCTAGAATATAAGCTCTCCATTAGCTATTGAGAGGTAGTAAAAGCTGTTTTCATACATATATTTTTTGGTAAGCATACTCCAAGTAATTTCAGTACCTTCAGCACATCAGGAAAAATGTGGTGATTAATATTGTATGATGTATAACACTAAGAGATCTATCTTGTTCTTGAATTTCCATACCACTTGACAAGGGATGCCCCAAGCAAAACCTGGTTTTTAATCTGGAGCGGAATACCATCTGATTTGCCTGTTTGCACAAACATCTTTACTATGTAGTAATTGTAAGATGGGAAATTAAAATGATCACTGTGGGTTTTTTAGAGTAAATATGGTGTCACAAGTCAGAAGTAGGAGTCAAAGTCCCCATGTGGTGATAAATCTAATTCAGGCTTGCTAGAACTGAGCTTGCTGAGGAAATGTAGAGAACACCTTCATAATAAGCCTGAAGCAAAGTATTTCTTCTAGGAATGTGTGTGACCAGGTGTCCTTAATCCCTGGAGAGGGTCAGTTCATAGTGATAAATTCTTCCTTCCAGAAATCTGCATTTTTTTCTGTTTGTTTTATCTGTAACCTACAAGGGTATGTTAATTTCATGCACAGACAGTACATTACTGTTTGACCTTCCTGTTTTCCCTCTGGCTCCTGCTGCTTTTGGGCCTGAAGTTTCTCAACATGATTTTGTCCTGTATATGCTCTGAAAATGGATGCATATAAGATACTCATATATGTACATGTTTTATAGTCCCCTTAAAACAAGGCAGTTGAAAACCACTTGGTTGGAGAACATCTTGAAACATACCTATATTTTTTAAATGCTTGACTTCTTGGAAACAAAAATTACACATTATCAACTTCATAAATAACAGTGAAAAGTAGACTTGGTTCTTTAAAATAAAGGTATGGTACTCACTCATTGTTTTTGATTTCCTTTAATTGATGTTTTTAAAGATTTTATTTAATTTTTTAAAGTCATCTGTAACCCCAATGTGGGAAGCAGACTCAGGACCCCTGAGACCAAGAGTCACATGCCCCAGTGACTAAGCCAGCTGGGCGCCCCTCCCTTTAATTGATTCTTTTTGATCCCTGTACATTTCAGCAGTTATCACCACAGGTAAAGTCTCCAGTGATGTTATTGGTACCACATATGTGAGGATTTTAAGTTTCTGGTAGGAAAATGTGTTGGGTGACTTCTTACTTAGGTATAAAAGTAGATCCATACATACTATTGGCAAGCACTTATTAATGGATCAAAGTAACATTTGGAATTTGGGAGAAAATGTTATATTCAGAAAATGTATGGAAAAGCATGGGCTGTTTACTCTAAAATTTACCAAAGTCAGCTATCCCCAACCCTGCAGAGCTTTTGAGCCAGATTATCTGAATAGAATCACCGGATTGAAAACAATCACAGCAGTATTTTCCAGGATTGCTCTGTAACGTTCCTGGATGGTGCTGGATAAAAAGAAA
Organism: Crocuta crocuta; assembly: GCF_008692635.1. NCBI lineage: Eukaryota > Metazoa > Chordata > Mammalia > Carnivora > Hyaenidae > Crocuta > Crocuta crocuta. The sequence goes on from NW_027528617.1 coordinate 2,135,163, forward strand.
GCAATTTTTTTTTAATATCAAAGCTTATCATAGAATATAAAAGGTGTTCATTTCAGGATTATTTAAACTTAGGCACCTCCTAACACATTATTTTCTTGTTTCCACAACTTTTTACTTAGAAACCCAAGAAAAGATGCCCCATGCCCAACTTTTTTGATTAACTGAGTGATCACAAATTAGAAAAATCCAAATAGGTCAATACTATGTACACACCTGTTTGTTTCCATGCAGTAGAGCTTGGATATTATTAGGCTTCATTTTATCTATAAGAAAATTTGATTTCTGTTAAAGGAAGCAGATGCTGAAGGAGTAAATCTCAGGTTAACCAAAGAGTAATTAATAGGAGTCAGTGGTTAAAGAAAGCTCCCAAGACCCTCTGCCACATTCCACACATTAAAGAAAGGCACAATAATGGAAGCCCTTCAGAAGCTTACTAAGTAGGCAAATATATGCCAATATTTTTAGAAAAATTACCCTTCAAACTTTTATGTTTTTATGTCTGCATGAGTTATAGTTACAGACAAGAATCTCAGCACACTTCCTTTTAACCAGATTTATTGTTTACTATCATATATAATTTCTATGTATACACACACACACACACACACACACACACTTGTATATATCATATGTATCTATGAACTTGGAGATTTCTCCAAAGTTCTTTCTACCACCTGCCTGCACAGTTTTTCAAATCTCAGCAGATGAGGTAAGACTAGTGTTCTGAGCACAAAAGAAGCACCAGGTGAGACAATGAGGGGCCCTAAGAAGGAAAAGGCTTAGGGCTAGAGAAAAGAACAGGGAAGGAACCAAGCTAGTTGGAAGTTTCTGAGAACAGCACTGGTACGAAATGAAGACAGTGAGGGGAAAGAGATAATCCCAGGCAGGGGAGGGCTGTTTGGGAAAGCTGATGAGAAAGGCTGTGTGTATACTCCAAGGCCAGGCTGAGAATGAAGCAAAGAAGCATTGATTGCGCCAAATGTAATTACCCAGAGAGAAGGCACCTCACTTGATTCACCTTGTCCCAACCATGTCCCAGGTGTAAGAGGAGTGCTCTCTGTGGATAACCTACAAAATGTCTCTCAGGGTCAAAACAGATGGTAAAGAGCAGAGAGTAATGTCAATTTAATGAAGACCAGAAACCCAGCCTGAGGTTCCTAACAAAGTGTCTGATACAGAACTCAGTAGAAGACTGATGAATGAATAAAGCATTGATTTTTCCTCCCTTTAATTTCTGTCTCCTAAAACAATGGTAGTTCCTGGCTGTGGCACTTGGATAAGAAGTCTTGCCATCAGTGGTCATTTGCTCTCATGAAATCAGTCTTAGGAATGGTGGCAAAACTCCCAGAGCACACCCCAAACTCTATTTCCCCTCTTCTTTGTAGTGAGAGTTAAAGGTAACTCACTATAATTTCATAGCTTTCCTTAAGCAGGTTTCTCACCTCTGCTGCAACATCCCTTCTTGAAACCTCAGCACAGCCCTCAGAAGAAAGGACCCCCAAATTTGCCCCACTTCTTAAATCTTTAACAATTCTTTTGGGATTCTTTATGCAGATGGACCTCACTTCCTACTTCAGAGATAAAATCTCTGCCATCTGTTGTAAACTCCCTCCACACCTTAGCATATCTCTGGGTGCATTCCTGTCCCTACATTTTTGCTAAAACTATTTCCTTGGGCTTTCCCCTCCTCTTCTTCTAATTCCATCCCTCCCCCACTGCTACTTAATCCTTCTCATCCTTTAGGACCTAATCTAATCCATTGCTCCACTGCAAAGTTTTTCCTGACATTTCCTGCCCACAATGATATCTTTCTTCTTAGAACTCCAGTGAAATCTGGCATAAAAAGTCTTAGAATCACCAAACTGGCAGGCGGCTCCTTAAGTCGCCTTATAGTCTAACCTCATCAGTTTACATATTTGCTTAGTCTTTTGGCTAGTTAATGGCTGAGCCAGGACTAGACTTCTGTTAGAATTCTGAGAATTCTGATTCCAGTGCTGTGTTAGCTGAGCCACCATATTTTTAAAATTAAAGGCTGAGTGTTTCTTCCCTTTTCACAGATTACGGCATTCTAAATGCTGGCAGATTTCCTCCATATATGCAAGCATGGTCACATTTTATATTGCTACATTTTTTTTTTTTGCTGGGAAGGGGTGGGGGTTGTTTTTGGGAACCAGGAGGTAGTATGGTAGAGCAGGAAGAGCTTGAGATTGGAGAAGAGGCTTGGGTTGAGATGACAGGTATTAACTGGCCCTTGGAGACCTGATACTCTTTTCTTTGTTTTATTTCTGTACATTGAGCAATCTTTTATTATTGTATGGACATTGATAAACTGCCTTCCAAGCATTCACAGGTTCTTTCTTCCACTAGACTGTGAGCAGCTTGAGAACAGGGACTTGAGAGCATCCTTGTCCTCTGCTTGGTTAGGAGTGTATCATCAATTAACATTGATTTACTTGTACTGAAGCCACAGTCCCTCACGGGGCCAGTTTCTTTTTGTCATAAAGCAGAGTGTTTGCTCTTGATAATTTCTTAAAGCCTTTCCAGTTCTAAGTTCCTACGGTCAATTTGAATCTTCTTGTAAATCGAAAGCAAAGGTAGCTGTCAACTTGAGGGCTAGGTTGGATTGATGTCGTGTGTGTGTGTGTGTGTGTGTGTGTGTGTGTGTGTGTTTGGCTGCATTATATTAAAAACTTTTAATTAGTGTCCCGTGCTTGAAAGTCTTCATATAAAAGTGTGGATTTTTACCTTCTCTCAAAAAAAAAACAAGGCACACTGGGCTTGCCAGTGACTTTCCTTGCGGCAGCTAATGACTGGAGTCACAGTCACAGTCACAGTCACATCTGCAGACTCCTTACAGTTCACCAGTTCCCAGTCTCCAATCCTGTGTCAGCCTTTCATGTGTATTCCTAGCCACTCTGTACTGTATCTGTAGTCCCTGCCTTATAGCTGCCCAAGACAACATGTTAGAATGGAAAGTGGTAGAAGAGAGAGTGAAGGGTCATGTAAAGAAAAATCTGGAGTAGAGATCTGGGGGAATGAAATACTGAATTGAATGATAGATTCTAATATGATGACAGTGGTTACCTCTACAAATAAAGACAGAAAAGTAGAAAGGAAAAGGAAATATTTTACTTTTTACCTTAAACTCTTGTGTCTTGACAGTTTGCAAGTGGGAAAAATCCAAGATGAAAACTTAAAGGCATATCAGCAACTTAAAAGTAGCTAATATTTACTTTGCCAAGATTTTAAGTCTCATGGTCGACCTATAATATACCTTGTGACAGGAACAACTCTTTTTCATTCTTTTCATTACCCTATAAGCCCTGCAGAATGCTATTGGTGTGGAATAAATGTTTATTGAATTGAAATAAGAGAAATATTTTTTAAGTTTATTTACTTATTTTGAGAGAGAGAATGCATGCATGCCAGCAGGGGAGGGACAGAAAGGTAAGGAGAGAGAAAAATCCAAAGCAGGCTCTGAGCAGTCAAGCACAGAGCCCAATGAGAGGCTTGAATTCACGAAGCCAATCATAAGATCATGAACTGAGTGAAATCAAGAGTCCAATGCTTAACTGACTAAGCCACTCAGGCATTACTGAAATATGAGAAATATTAATTTTAAGTCTTTTAAAATATAATTGAAACATGTGGGGTGCCTGGGTGGTTCAGTCAGTTGAACATCTGACTTCAGCTCAGGTCATGATCTCACAGTTCATGTATTCGATCCCTGCATTGGGGTCTCTGCTGTCAGTGAAGAGGCCGCTTTGGATCCTCTGTCCACCTCTCTCTCTGCTCCTACACCCTTGTGCTCACTCTCTCAAAATAAATAAAACATCAAAAAAAGTAATTGAAACATGTATGTATTTCAGTATTTCTCAGAGTTGATTTCTAGAATCTTTTGGTCTAGTCTTTGAGGTTTATGGATATAATTTGAATCTGTTGAGATGATGGTTCCAGTATTTCTGACCATGCATTTGCCAGCATCTAGAGGATGTTTATTCAAGTGGCCCAGGCAGGTCATTGGGTTCTAGCTCATTAGCATTTTCATATGGCTTTGTTCCTGCCCTTTACACTGTGGACCTGGTTTCTACAGTTTAGAAATGAAAGGCTACATTCTCAAAGATGAGGTGGTAAGTTCCCCATAAATATTTGTTGAATAGATGACTGTGGTCCTTCCAATATTATCTTATCAACACTTTTATTCAAGGCTGTTCTGCTACGGAGAACAGTGGAGGAAATGAGAGCCTTAACTTTAAAATAAATATACTTCAGTTTCAAGAAGTTCAAGTAATCTAAATATACAAGCTCTGTTTAGGTCTATCTATATTCCCTAACATCTAAATGCCAGACAGATTCAATGTATGATTTAAGTTTTTTTCACGAAAGTCATCTAGTTTACTCTGTAGGTCTTCCTTTTCTAATTTTTTAAAGATATCCAAATGTACTCAATTGAATATTGTTTAACAAAACTAAGAATGTTTTTAACATTTTAAATGGTTGAAAAATTGGAAGAATAATGTGTGAAGTAAATGAAATTCAAATTTCAGTGTTCATAAATAATAAGTTTTGGCATCAGAGACATTCTCATTCATTTATGTCCTGTCTATGGTCACTTTTGTAGTACATGGTAGCATAGCAGGTGAGTAGTTTACAGATTCATAGTTTAGACAGAGATGATATGACTGGCAAAGCCTAAACTATTTTCTATTTGGTCCTTAACAGAAAATTTGCGGACCCCTGGTTAGCGATATTCCTTTTCTAATTGTCAGAATCATTGGTTCTAATATTCCGTGATTCTGGGTTTCTGGGATTCTAGGATTCTATAAAATAGCATTCAACTTCCCATTCACTCCTGAACATCAGATAGAGACTAATGGGGATGCCTGGCTGGCTCAACTGGTGGAGCATGTGACTCTCAATGTTGGAGTTGTGAGTTTGAGCCCTACCTTGGATGTAGGGATTACTTAAAAACAAACTCTTAAAGGGGCGCCTGGGTGGCTTAGGCGGTTAAGCGTATGACTTTCGCTTAAGTCATGATCTCGCGGTTCGTGGGTTCCAGCCCCGCGTCAGGCTCTGTGCTGACTGCCAGCTCAGAGCCTGGAGCCTATTTCAGAATCTGTATCTCCCTCTCTCTCTGACCCTCCCCTGCTCACACACTCTCTCTCTCTCTCCTAGAAATAAATAAAAATATTAAAAATAAAATAAAATAAACTCTTAAAAAAGAAAATATTAAAAAAAATGTATAGACCAATTGTTGGAGCTCATATCTGTTATGTTCCTAGGGAGAACTCAGACCATAGAAACCTACCAGACAAATGGGTACAAAGGCTTCATTCTTCTTGAAGCAGCCCTGCTCATCCAGGAAATGTTGGGTATAGAAGGCATCTGGGTAGTGAAAGTATTTGGGGTCTCTGAGGACAGAGCACAGCCTTGGAAATGAATGTCCCTGGATGACATTGTGGGGTATACCCCTGGTACAATATTTGTCAGATTTTATATCTCCTGGATCACAGCGTCTGTGTAGGGCATCTTGATTTGGTTATCTACACCTGTGGTCCAATCACTTAATCTCTTCATGAATCTTGGCTTCCACCTTAGGATGCTTCATCATTAGCATCAATCCACAACGTTGCATAGAGCTCACAGTCTCTGTGCCAGCCAAGATGTTGAGAGTGCTAGGGACCAAGTTCTGAGATTGAATTCTGCGTGAGGATTATTTTTTATCCTGGAGCATCTTGATGAGTAAACAGTCAATGAAATCCCAAGGGTTTTGTGGGTTAGGAGATGCTTTGTTGATCTTGATCCTAGAGGCAATGAAGTCCTTGAGCTCCTCTACTAAGTAGTAGATGCAATTGTGTATTCCTGGAAAATATTGCATGATTCTGGAATGCATGTCATATAGCTTTGCCCAAGGTGTGCTCATCTCAGTGAAAGTCTCATTGATCATCTGCAGCAGCTTCAGGAACTGCTTGTACTCTAAGTCTAAGTCTAAGTGGCTTCTGAAGTTGACTAACTGATGATATTGTAGACAGTGAGGTTCAGGAAGAAGGTGGGTTCAATTGGAGCACCCATGGTCTTCCATAATTCTTCTAGCAGGAAGCCAGCCTCCTCCTGGATCCACTCCTCAGTACACCACTTTCCTGTCCCAAAGTCCTAAAAAATAGTCAGGGAGAAGCATCAGAGAATCTTCCATCATTCTCCATTAGCGGGAGCTACACTGGGACCTTAGAAGTTACACTCTATTGAAGCCAATTCTCTGTGGCCACTTAACTCATTTGCTGTATGCACCAGCACCTCCTTCACTGCTTCTGCCCACATAAAACAAGTACTGGCTGGGGACCTGTGTACATACCGAAGACTGGGCCATACTTCTCCCTGAGCTTCATATAAGACTAGAAAGTGGCATCAGTAGGGACTTGCAACAGGTTGCCCAGGAAGGGTATCAGTGTGGTAGCAGGGGATGCTTTTTCCCTTTGGTGCTCTGTCTCCAGGAAATAAGGATGAGTTGACGAGAAGAGTGCCAGAAAGATGGTGGAGGCCCCTCCTGGCTCCATGATGCCAGGTCCAGATATTTGTGGATATAGACATTATTTGCTGTGTTCAGGGCACCAAATCATGTTCAGATATCTTCTGGGAAATCAGCTGTGCAGAAATATGAGTATCCTGAGATTTAAGTTTTCTAGGTACGGATGCCATTAGACAGGATATTGTTTTATCTGGGGAGTAGTTATATAACCTAGAATCCCCCACCTGAATAAACGTAGATTGAGGGGTGCCTGGCTGGCTCAGTTGGTAGAGCAGGGGTTGTGAGTTCAAGCCACGTGTTGGGTATAAATATTACATAAAAATAAAATCTTTCAAAAATAAAAAATAATCTTATAAAAATAAGTTTGAATTTTTTTTTAAATATTTTTATTTATCTCTAGGAGAAAGAGAGAGAGAGTGTGAGCAGGGGAGGGTCAGAGAGAGAGGGAGACACAGACTCCGAAACAGGCTCCGGGCTCTGAGCTGGCAGTCAGCACAGAGCCCGACGCAGGGCTCGAACCCACGAACCGCGAGATCATGACCTAAGCGAAAGTTGGATGCTTAACCGACTAAGCCACCCAGGCGCCCCCAAAATAAGTTTGAATTTACCCAGGGAAATCCACTGGAGCCATTTCTCTTTCTTCTTTTTTCCAGTCCCGCAGTTCAACTCCTAGTTCAGCATGTTGTGGTAAGATGTGGGAGGTACTTGAACATCATTTTTAAGCTATTGCGTTTAGGAATCAGATGATCTGGGTTCAAACTTCAGTGCCTTTAAAAATTTTTATAACAATGTCTATTTTAATTTTAAGCGAAGGTTTACTATTGCCCCTGTAGTAAATTTTGTTGGAAAAATACCAATATAGAACTAGCCTTTATAAAATCAGACTGTTGAGGGTAAGAAGATAAGCTTGTCCACAGTTGATATAAAATAAACTGAGACTCCAAAATGTTCTCTGTGCCGTATCTTTATCAACATGTATATTCTATGGTTCAGTGAATGACATTAAGTTCTTGCTGTTTGTGAGAAGGTATAAGATGTGTAGGGACCCCTCTGGCCCTTAGCCCCCGGCAGATTGGCGGGGAGGAAAGGACTTGAGGAGCAAAGAACGGCAGTGGGATGCAGGGGGAACAGATGCTATGTTAAGGCAACAAAATTAAGATGCTACAATTCAAAATAACTGGGAGCATAAGAGGTAAAATGAGAATTACTCAGAGCCAGTTAATTAACATTCTTTTATCTCCCCTTATTCGATTTACAGCTTTGGTCAACCTTACCAATCCTCTTTATGTAGGTTAATGTTCTTATATTATTTTCTAACCATTATGTTTATATATATTCTACATTGTTTGTCTATGTAACACCTTTTTTACTAGAAATGATTATTAAAACGAGTCACTGTGTTTCTGGATTGGTTTAAACAAAGAGAAGAAAATGTCACCTACTCTTTAATGACTTTGAGTGGAAAATATATTTAGGATAGAAAGACCCCTCAGTCCTTCTAACAAAGGGCTTTCCTTACTGGGAGCTCAAACAGCCCTTGAATGAGTCAGGAATGCAGGATTGGCTTCTGGCTACAGAGCCTTCACTAAACTAAAATGGAATCTAGTGACAGGCCAATGCAAAAGGGGCCTAGTGTAGGTGGTTTTATTTATTTTTTTCTTTAAAACACTCATTTTCTGTATTACAAAAATAGTGTCCAACTATTTTCTTTAAATAGAGTGACCGTTTTCTGTAGGATTTTTGAGAAACTGATATTATTTGTTGCCTCTGGGAAAAGGAGCTTATGTTGGGGGAGGGAGAGGTTACTTTTGTATATTTTGTCTCTTAAAACATTTGTATGTAATAATTAAAAAATTTAAGTGATGTCTTGTAATTGTAGAAAAATAAAAGTGAAAAAATTAAGCAAAAAGAAGAAAATAAAAAATACCTTGATTTTATAACCCCCAAATGATCATTGCTAACATTTTGGTTTTTTTTGTTTTGTTTTTGTTTTTGTTTTTAAAGGAGTTAGAAGTTTATTGAATACACCGCAAGGGAGTGGCAGACAGCACAGCAGAGAGACTGTGCCTTATTGCTAACATTTTGACGTATACTTTTCCATTTCCCCCCTATGCATCTGACTTAAAAATTATTTTTTTTAATGTTTATTTTTGACAGAGACAGAGCACAAGCGGGGAAGGGGCAGAAAGAGAGGGAGACACAGAATCCAAAGCAGGCGCCAGACTCTGAGCTATCAGCACAGAGCCCGAAACGGGGTTCAAACCCCTGAACCGGCAGATCGTGACCTCAACCGAAGTAAGACACTCAAGGGACTGAGCCACCCAGGCACCCTACCTATGCATCTGGCTTTTAAAAAGGAAAGCAGGTCATACACACACACACACACACACACACACACACACATACACACACACACACACCTCATTCTCTAGGAAGACAGGCTAATGAAGCAACTCTCCCCCTTTTTTCTTATCTTTTAGGATAAAGTTACAGAAAGCAAGTTCTATCATTCTATCAGATGCAGGTGACAAGTAGTGTATCAGTGGTTGAGGAAACCACTCTTCTTGCAATTAGAAGTCAAAATATTTTAGATAGGAAGGAATCTTAAAGGTGAAATTCAAATCCTTCATTTTAGAACTGAGTAAATTGTGTTGTGAAAGGTAAGGCTACCAAATGGTGCATGAGAGAAGTGGCCTGGATCTCAGGTGAGGGATCTCACATCATGTCGCCATGTCATTTTTCTAAAAGCCCTAAATTTCAGTGTGTGGACAGACTCCACACAAGAGCATAGAAGTGACCAGACGTCCCTTGACATTGAAGAAGTTCAGTTTTGATATATGAAGGAACTTGATTCAAAGCAAAGGCCAGGATTATTAACGACAATAGAAGTGAAAAACAAACCAGCAGAAATAAAACTCTGTTAAATAAAAACTCTGTTAAAAGCTAGCAAGAGACTCGATAATAAGTAATAATAATGATGTTATTTCTTAATGATGTTGTTGTTTTAAGAGCTGTGTACTTTCTATTGATTTTCTAATTTTGAAAATTAGCTTTCTTACGAGAGAAATTTTCAAGCCTTTATAGAAGTAGAGAGAATAATTTAATATTCCTTTAGATAAACATCACTCTGATTCAACAGTCACCAACATTTGACACTTGCTTCATCCAGCCCTGTTTTTATCTTTTCGCCCATCATTTATTTTTGTTGCTATAGTATTTTATTTTTTTATTACTTTTTAAAGCATTTTTAAAAAATGATTTTTATTTATTTTCAAGAGAGAGGGAAAAAGCAGGGTAGTGGCAGAGAGGGGGTGGCCAGAGGATCTGAAGCAGGCTCTGCACTGACAGCAGTGAGCCTGACATGAGGCTCAAACTCATGAACCATGACTTGAGCCAAAATGGGACACTCACCTGACTGAGCCACCCCAGGCGCCCCTGTTGCTATAGTATTTTAAAGCCAACCCCTGATTTTTCATCATTTCACCCTTTTGCATTTGTGATTACATCATCCTGTATTCCCATGTTACAATTTTATTGCTGACAGTTTGGGTTGGCACTCTCCTTAGATCTCTCTCTCTTTTTTAATCTTTATTTATTTGTGAAAGAGAGAGAGAGCGTGCGAGAGAGAGCAAGCAGGGAAAGGGCAGAGAGATAGGGAGACACAGAATCTGAAACAGGCTCCAGGCTCTGAGCTGTCAGCACAGACTGCAACATGGGGCTCGAACCCATGAATGGTGAGATCATGACCTGAGCCGAAGTTGGATGCTTAACCAACTGAGCCACGCAGGTGCCCCTCCTTAGATCTCTTAATGCCAATAGTGACATATCACTAACTATCTAACAGGATTAATGAGAATCTCTATCGATGGAGCGCCATGTGCCAGGCACAGGTGCAGACATTTTACATGTATTAATTTTTTAATCAATCCTGTGAAGTGTGAGCTACTATCATCTCTGGTTTTATAGATGAGAAATTGGAGGTACAGAGAGTTAGTTTATGGTAGATTACTTATGGGCAATTAATCACTTATTTAATAAGCAATCCACAGTTTACAGGTCATGAATCTTTGTTAATTGAAGTCATGGAGCTTCTCCCTCCTGAATATTTTATACTTCTCTACATTTTGTTGTCCAGATTTTAGGCTGAATCTTATTTTTGTGTCTGTAGTCATTTTGTCATACCATGGGAGTAAAGTCTGTGGACTGAGAAGTGTGTATGCGAAGGAAAAAAAGAAAAGTAAAAGGTTTCTTAATTTGGGTTGTTAATTGTAGAAGTTTTCCTTGATCTTCTAAGGATTTCCTGGCTGGGTCTTGAAATATTGGTTGACAAAGATTAACAGGAGAGAACACACAAATTTATTTCATATAAGTTTTATATGACACGGGATCTCTTATAAGAAAAGATCTGAATAAGTGGTTAAACCTGAGTGTTTTTATGCTAGGTTTGATGAAGAATGACTTTGTGGAAAGATATGATTGGACAAAGGGTATGAAGTAGTCGTAGTAAACTGGGAAAGTTAGCAAGCCCTATTCATTAGATTTCTCTCTGTGTCCCTTTCTCTTTAGAGATACGGAGGGCATCTCATGTGAGGAACTTTATCACTTGCTTTAGGGAAGGTTAGGAAGTTCTTCCCGCACTTCCTGTTTTCAGATTCCTTCAGTTTAAAATGTTTCAAATGCAAAGGTGCCATATTTTGGGGTAGTATGTCCTGATTACATACCCTGTATAATCACGTTAGAGATGCATCTTAAAGATGCACGTTGGGTGTAGAGATTACTTAAAAATAAAATCTTAAAAAAATACATTGCTTTAGGTGTATGACTCTGAGTTACATTCGAATTTTACCAATGAATTATTTGAAAATAGGGTTGTTTTTTTTTTCTGTTTATAGCGTATCTGGGATTTGAAATACAAGCCTAAATATGTTTTGTTCTCTGATCAGTTTTAAATGTTATTTCTTCCTAATTAGTGTTTCTATTTATAAGTTTCAGATAACAATTCCATTGGTCAGATCTACTGTCAGAGCAGTCTTTACAAGATAGCAAATCTTTCTAAGTACTAAATTTTGAATAGCTATTTTCTTTACTTTTCTAGGAAGTGCTATCAGACAATAAGAATAGAGGTGGATGTTGCCAAAAAATAAGAGGATTCCCTCCGGCCTGTCCCTTGGTGGTAAATTCCATCTCAATACTGTAGATAATGGGGAGGTGAGTCAGTTAGCATGTGAAAGGAAAGCCCACTTTCTCCTTTATCCTCAGCTCTCTTGGCTTTGATTAGGGTCAGTTGTTTCGCTCGTGCATTTTTCTGGAACCATATTTGATTACTAATGATTATTATAACTCCATACCTTGTAGGGGACTTTATGCTTTTCAAAGTGCTTTTACATCCTTGATGTTGTTCCTTTCTTCTCTTTATTTTCTCCCCATGCAATTTGTTGTCAAGTTCCTATTGATTTCCTGACTATAATGTCTTTTAAATTCCACTCTTCCATTCCAGTAGCTGATACCATAAGAATGACAGCATGGTGGGGTTGGAAATATCCTTAGAGACCATTTAATATGATCTCCTCATCTTTCAAATGAAGATACTGAGATATGATGACGGTTAAATACCTTTGGTAAGATTATAGGTACCCCTTAGGTCCCCTAACCACTTGCTTTCCAGGCCACAAATTAAAGCCTGCCTGTTTAGTTCCCCCACCCCCACCCTAACCCCCCACTGTAGTTCTTTAGTGTGAAGCTTGTAGGAAAATAGATTTCAAATTTCATTTTTTATTTCAAATTTCATTTTTGTGAAGCTGAGCTCTCACCTCTAGACTTAATGAGACTTCTTATTTTCTGATGTATTAAATAAAAAATGTCTTAGGTTGGTTTAATATGTGTTCTTTTAAAACAATTATTTTTTCCCCTAAACACATATGTCTTTTCTTTATAGTAAATTCATTACGTTTTAATGTATATGGCTCTTATAGTGTCTTGAAGTGTTGGATATATATTTTTTATTTATGCAGTAGACTTAAAACATCTGTGAGAAATGGTACCTCTCTTTTTTTTTTTTTTTGTATGTGTCTTCACAGTGCATCATACGGTGTTCTGAGCTGGTACTCAGTTAATAAAAGAAGGTTCCTTTTCCAGGTTAATGTAAAGACAGTGTTTGGAAGTATTTCTTTTAATAATGTATTCTTAACATTTACTGATCTCTCTCTACGCTGTCTTTTTTTTTTTTATGTTTTATTTATTTCTAGGAGAGAGAGAGAGAGAGACAGCGTGAGCAGGGGGGGGCCAGAGAAAGAGAGGGAGACACAGACTCCAAAATAGGCTCCAGGCTCCGAGCTGGCAGTCAGCACAGAGCCCGATGCGGAGCTCGAACCCACGAACCGTGAGATCATGACCTAAGCGAAAGTCGGACGCTTAACCGACTAAGCCACCAGGCGCCCCTCTACTCTGTCTTTCATTACTATACTCCTATTTTTGATGTAACTGTTTTTTTCCCCTCATTTTATTCTATTACTTATTGTAAGGGAGCAAAGATATCTCTTTCCTCTACCCTGTTAAGTTCTCATCTGGGACATCTGTAAAAAACATAGATTAACAAGAGAAAAGCATACAAGTACATTGAGTGTAAGTTTAATATGACGACGTGAGAGCTTTCATGAGAAATGAAGCCCCGGTGAAATGGTTAAGCCTGAATGTTGTTATGCTAGGTTTGATGAGGAGTAGGAAATGGTGGAAAGACATGATGGGACAGAAGACAGGAGGCAAGTGTAGGAACCTGGGGAAACTTAATAAGTGAGGCCTGTTCATTCAGATTTCTCTCTGGGAATGTTCCTTTCCTCTGGGACTTGTGACCTTTCTCTGGAGAAGGTCAGAAAGCACTTTAGGCAGGTGTCATTTCTCAAATTCCTTAACCTGAAGATATTCAATATGCCAGTTTGCCACATTCGGTCAATATTTAAAATATTTAATGTTCAGTTTGCCATGTTTGGGGGAAGCACGTACTAAACCCTGTGATATAGACTCCTCAAGGGAAAAACCGAGCCACTGGTGCATGCAACATAGTGGATCGTTAAGAAATATTTCCTTCGTGTAATTGCACTGAGCACACCAAGTGTTGTAGAAGTACAGAGATGTACAAAGGAAGGAATCTTTGCTTTTTCTACAGCTGATGTGGTGCCACAGAAACCTGGACCGACATTTGAGCTAAGCCTGGAATTACTGAGCTAGGGGAAAGGACATTCCAGGTAAAAGAAATTATTTTACCAAAGGAGGAAGAGTTCTAGCATTTTAGGTGAGATTTTATCCAGGTTCCCCCAGTTGATTAGTGCATCGAAAGATTGAAAACACGGACTTATAAGCAAAGTGCATTTCTTTAAGATTTGCTTTATTACTTAAGTAAAAAATGTTTTCTTAACTTTTGATTGAATCATTGGAACATGAAAGGATCAAAGGTACATACTAGTAAAGGAAAAATTACTAGTTCAAATCTGCAGTCTTAATAAAGCAAGGTAATCTGGTTAGGCAGAGTGACATCGAATTTGAAATTGCAGCAAGGTTTGATAATATTGTTCTGTTGAATCTTTACTTTTCTAAGAGTTTCAAATATTTAGTGGCAATGTTTAAAAATCAGTTTAAAAAATATTTAGTGGGAAAGAATAAAATGAGCACAAGTTAGGTTTCCTAAATATTGTGACACTCTTCACCTGTACTTTTTTGGTTTGTTTTTAATACTTCAGAATTGAATTGTGTAGCAACTTGAAAACTGGTTATTATTATTATTATTTTTTTAATGTTTGTGCTTCTTGGCTTTTGGTGCCCTCCAGTGGCAGAAATGAACTGTTAAATCCTTAATTAAGTGTTTTGAAAATGTTCAATACTACTTGATAGAGTTAATTCTATGCATATTCAACATTTCATTAGGAGAAAATTAGGCTTGCAACTAATGGGAAGGAAGTGCTAATTTGGATTAGTATAAAGTGATAACTCCTGGAAATATTGTTGGAACACATGATGAATATTCAATGCATTTAAGGGAAAAAAAAGAATCTGTGTGCTACAATTCTCAAAAGGTATTAAGCAACATAGTTTGGAGTTGAATGCCAGGGCAATTTTATCTAGGAAGATAACTATCAAATCAAGAGGATACGGAGGACATACAAAGTGGAGTGATAATTTACATAGTTTCTTTCATCTATAGATTTGTGATAATTGGGGAATATGGTCCCTAGGAGGGGTAATCTGCTGCATTCAAAAGATAAGTGATGGAATTTTGCCTTGTCCTAGAAATCAGATTGTAGAGTTACAAAGTATCAGATAAACTGGTCAGTTTTCCAACTTGAGTTGAATCATCCAGTTGAAACTTTACTTTTAAAGTAAAGTGGTTCTAGTTCAAGATCAGTCTTTGATCACCAGGCACCAGTAGGAGAGAAGTTCCCACAATATTATATTATATTATATTATATTATATTATATCATATCATATCATATCATATCATATCATATCATATCATATGTTATGTATATTATCATATTATATTACATTTTTAAATGTTTATTTTTAAGAGAGAGAGACAGAACACAAGTGAGGGAGGGACAGAGAGAGAGGGAGACACAGAATCTGAAGCAGGCTCCAGGTTCCAAGCTGGCAATGCAGAGCTTGAACCCCTGAACTGTGAGATCATGACCTGAGCCAAAGTCGGACACCCAATTGAGCCATCCAGGTGCCCTTTACACAGTATTTTATATGCCCTTGTTTGCCATCATGTTAGTGGTGGGCTCAAGATCCAGAATCTCAATACTGAGTTTGGGCAGTTGCCCCAGCTTTGACTGGCCATTGCCATATCCTTCTTGGCTTCATTTTCTCATCAGCAAGGTTGGGATAGTTATAGTTTACTATTCACAACTTTTGTGTCTTAAATGACATGTATAGAGTATTTCTTAACTTTAAAAGAAGTTTAGGTGGCTCAGTCAGTTAAGCGTCTGACTTCGGCTCAGACCGTGATCTCATGGTTTGTGAGTTTTGAGCCCTGCATCGGGCTGTCTGCTGTCAGCAAAGAGCCTGCTTTGGATCCTCTGTCTACCTTTCTGTATCCCATCCCTGCTCTGCCCCTCTCAAAAATACATGAACATTTAAAAAAATAAAACAACTTTAAAAATTAGGTTATTATTGTTCCTAGGCTGTGGCAGAGCCATGGAGGGCCTTTCAGAAGTGACGTTTCAACCAGGCTTTTAGCAACTGCTAAAAGATTTAAAAGATTTTGCCAAGCTCTGAGTTCAGAACTGTAATGCATAAAGAAGGCTAGACCTGAAAGGTAAATGAAAGTATAAAGAATTAGTCTCCCGCAGGAAAGGCACTTCACATTTCTTTCTGAATCTGTGAACAGTGTTTATTTGCACTTTTCTCTTTTCACTGTGTAACTGTTAGGTCTTCATTTGAGCCGTTGTTGGGGGACTCTGGGAGTGACATTGTCCTTGAAACTTTTCAAAACTCATTTGATGTCAATTATCACTTTATTTAGGAATGACCATTAAGATCGAGGCTTAATGCAAAACCTCTGCTTTTTCCTACTTGAGTCTGTCTATGAGAGTTAACACTGCAGTAATAATGCATACCCGGGGAAGCTTCTGGAATGGGGAGGGCTCACTATTCTAAGAGTTCTTTCAATACTTTGACTAGTATTTCTGGCAAACAAGAAATTCACCCTCAAAGCAGTCATTCCCTTGGGAGTCACAAACTTTTCTTCCACTGAGGTTTTTCCCAGTATCTTTTATCTGGTCTTGACCCCACTCTCAATTCTGAATTCTCTCAATTCAGTGAATAGCTCATAGTCTCATTAATAGAGAGCCCATATACAACTGCTGAATCTGATTTCAGGAGTTCCACAGAATCTTGACTATTAAGAATGCCTGAGGAACCTTGCCTATATTGAATTATTATAATAGCTTCTCATTAACTTAAGGCAATGACAACTGCCAACATTTTTGAGGCAGAGCCTCTCAACATACCTTGCTGTCTTCCTCGCCACCGNAAGCAACCGCTTATTTAATCCCCATAACTTTATGAGAGATATTGCTATGAACCTAATGACAGAAATAAGGAACCGGATGGAATAGAGACATGAAGGAATGTGTTCAAAGTCAGTTCCCAGTATTTGGCAGGGTAACGTGACTCCAGAGTTCTTGCTGCCAATCACAGTACTATGCAGGCTTTTTGTTTTGCTTAAAATCCTTCCTTGATCCTGCCAACATGTCCTTTCATCACCCAAATCACATCTACTATCTCTGTTCCCTTATCAGTGGCTTACTCTTCACCTTCCTGCATTCTGCCTTTCTCTGTTGACTCTTCTTTCTTTCTTTTCTGTTTTATAATGGTTTTAAAAAAAAAATTTCTGAGAGAGGGAGAGAGACAGCGTGAGCGGGGGTGGGTCAGAGAGAGAGGGAGACACAGAATCTGAAGCAGGTTCCAGGCTCTGAGCTGGCTGTCAGCACAGAGCCCGATGTGGGGCTCGAACCCCCAAACAGCAAGATCATGACCTGAGCCGAAGTTGGACGCTCAACCAACTGAGCCACCCAGGCGCCCCTTTTTTTGTTTTAAAGATGAGCAATCACTAGCTGTTTCACATGTTTTCATTTTACTTAACCTTCCTTTACTGTTAGCATTGTTAAGTCTTTCCTCCTTGGAACCTTTTCTTTTTTTCTGTGACACATCAGTCTCTCAATTGCATTACATTCTTGGGGTGCCTGGGTGGCTCAGTCGACTTCGGCTCAGGTCATGATCTCATAGTTCGTGGGTTCGAGCCCTGCATCAGGCTCTGTGCTGACAGCTAGCTCGGAGCCTGGAGCCTGCTTCAGATTCTGTGTCTCCCTCTCTCTGACCTTCCCCTGCTCATGCTGTCTCCTCTCCGAAATAAATAAAAAGATTTAAAAAAATTTAATTGCGTTACATTCCTTTGACAGTTCCTTCTCTGAGTCATTTATTCAGACTTCAGTGTGTGTGTGTGAGAGAGAGAAAGAAAGGTTGAGAGATAGGCAGAGGAGGTAAGAGGCACTATACTTGTCATTGGAGGTTGAAAAATTATTTATTTCTTAACCTGAGTGCTTATTAGAAAAATATGTTTACTCTGTGGAAATTCATCAAGCCCTGCCTTATTATTTGTGCTTTTAATGTCAATCTTCAATAAAACGTTTAAAGACCAGTGCATGTAATGAGGGGCTCGGGGTCCAGTGTGGGAAAGACTAACAACGGTGACACTGCAGTGTGATTGCGATGCCATAGACCGCTATGGGCTGTGATACCTAGAGTCCTATGAAAGTACAGACTGAGCAGTGACAACTGAGGAGGTGATGCCAGAGTTGAAAGTCACACTCAAAAAGATGTTTAAGAAGGTCAAAGAGTTTGAAGAAGATTTAATCAGGGCAGAGAGAGAGGAGAGAAAATCCCAAGCAGGCTTTGCATTGTCAGCACAGAGCCTGATGCGGGGCTCGAACTCACGCACTGGGAGATTATGACCTGAGCCGAAGCCAGATGCTTAACCGACTGAGCCACCCAAGTGCCCTGTCAAATGTGCATTTAAAACCTAAAGAGAGGTTGTTAAGTTTGGAAGATTTCAAAGCTATCCATTCATCCATGTGATAGTTGTTGAGTACCTATGCTTGGATGCCATGCTAGGAATGACAAGCTCAGTCTCCCTTCTCAACGAGTTTACTAACTAGCACAATATATGAGATAGACAGTTAATCAAGCAGTTAATGTAAGGTGTGATGAGTACCACTAGCAAGGAAGGTGAGAACTAAATAAACTAATAGACATTAGACTTAATAATTAATTAAACTTAATTAAACCAAATAAACTAAACAAATAGACTTTAGACTTGAAGCTGAGGGCAAACCCTAATGTTTATTTTAGTTGTTTAGGATTTTATCTCACAGGCAGTTTGAAGCCACTGATAATTTGCCATTGGCCAACAAAAGGATCAAATTTGTAGGTACTGGAGGTTCTCTGTCTATGGCTGCAGGGGTGAGACCGGACCTAGGATCCCAGTAAAAAGAATGTTGAGACAGTAGACATGTAGAAGATATTAGACACCTGGATTTGCTAGCTGCCTTCATGATTGTGAGACCAGGTGGATTCCACAGACAGACTCCTCAGAACCTGGTGTTAATTGGATGTCAGCCAGAGAGGGAGGGGTCAAGGAAGTCTCTCATGCTTTGGGCTCCTTTGGTTGAAGACAGACCAAATGCTAAAACTGAGACTGTGAGATCAGGTCTTGGTGCAGGGAAAGTTTATATGTCTAGTTTTGGCCTTGTTGAGATGACAGTTCCTTACGACTGAATGGCTGTAGGTAGACTAGGGAGGTGCGTGGGTAGCAGATCTTTGAGGACATGCCGTGCCTGTCTGTGCACTTAGAATCTCTCCTTAAATGCCCCGAGGAGCTCTGAGACATTCTTCTATTCCGATATTTGATGCTCAACATTCTTATACTTACTGATCTCGTTCACCACCAATAATTATTATGTTCACGTGGGGTATTCCTAAGTCTATGTTTCTATGTACATTCTTCAGCGATCCACACACATTATTTCCATTGGCCTATGTGGTGAGGGGTGCCATGAGGTTGTCCTATATTTCTCTTTGGGGTATCTCACTCGCACTTAAATTTCAACGTGACTCCCACATTTGCCCTGTCTGGGTCTCATAATTATTTTTTTCTCACACTATCCTCCCAATATACAGCCACTAAAAATTGGAAGAATCTTTGATGTCATGTACTTTGTATGTTCAGTTAGTCTTGGTCCCATGGATCTCTTTTCTACTGTCTGTCCCTAATCTTGTTCCTTATTTTCAAGTTGCTTCTGTGTTTTCTCTTTCTTTCTTTTAAAAAAAAATTTTTTAAGTGACTATTTTTTGAGAGAGACAGAGAGAGACAAAGCATGAGTGTGGGAGGGCAGAGAGAGAGGAGACACAGAATCTGAAGCAGGCTCCAGGCTCCAAGCTGTCAACACAGAGCTTGTGGGACTCAAACCTATGAACCATGAGATCATGACCTGAGGCGAAGTCAGATGCTTAATCGACTAAGCCACTCCGGTGCCCCATTTCTGTTTGTTCTTTATATTTCTCATAGATTTTGTCTGTATATCTTCTAACTGTTCGCCCTGATCCCACTATCAATCCTCTCTAAATCAGTTGTCCTGGCTGGTGGGTCTGGCAAAGGTGGTCATCACGAATAAAGATCACTTACGGTTTTCTTTTATTTCTTGTTCTACATAGTTTGTACATCTGTAGAAAGGATGCATATATATTTTAATATTCTGTGATAAAATGTTCTTAATTAACATTTTATATGAAAATTCTAACATAAAGAAAAGTAGAGATAATAGGCTAGTGAAAATTCATATATCCAGCAATATTTTAACAAAATAAGTAAGAAGCAATTAAAGAGAATATTCATTAACATGCCAAATTGAGTCTCTAACCCAGTATCCTAGCTTTAACAATTTTTAAGATTCTGCCATATTTACTTCATCTTTTTTTGGCCGAAATATTTTAGAGTACTTATTCACCTCTGAATATTTACCTATACATTTCTAAAAACACAAGAGTGCCTGAGTGGCTCAGTTGGTTAAGCATCCGTCTTCGGCTCAGGTTATGATTTCACGGTTCCTGGATTCAAGCTCCATGTCGGGCTCTGTGCTGACAGCTCAGAGCCTTGGAGCCTGCTTTGGATTCTGTGTCTCTCTCTCTGCCCCTTCCCTGCTCACATTCTGTTTCTCTCTCTCGAAAATAAGTAAACATTTAAAAAAATGAAGATTTTCCTATATAACTATATCAAACAAAATTAACAGTTCTTCATATTATCTAAGATCCAAACTATGTTCAGATTTTTCCAACTTTCCCCAAAATATCTTTGACAGCTAATTTGTTCAAATCAAGAGCCAAGCATATCCACATATTTATCACATTAAGTTGTTTTGTTTCTTAGTTTTCTTTTAATCTAGACCAGTCCTCCCTACTCCAAACCCCACCCTTTTTATGACCTTGCCTTGTTGAGAGGGAAGACCAACTGTCTGCAGAGTGTCATCACTTTGTTTAAAAAAAATTTTTTTTTTAATGTTTATTTATTTGAGAGAGAGAGAGAGAGAGTAGGAGAGGGGTGGAAAGAGATGGAGACACAGAATCTGAAGCAGGCTCTAGGCTTCGAGCCGTCTGCACAGAGCCTGATGCAGTGCTTGAACCCACCAACCGTGAGATCATGAGCTGAGCCAAAGTCAGCTGCCCAACTAACTGAGCCACCCAGCTGCCCCAGAATGTCACCCCTTTGAGTTTGTCAGATGGAAGCTCTATTTTATCATTAGCTTGTTTTATCTGGCTCCTCTGGTCATCTCAAGCATTTTTTCTGTGTTAGTCCTTAATCATTTTCTTTTTTGAAACATTTTTTCTGACTGATTGAAACCTTTATTTGCCTTTTACCTTCTAGTAGTAGATACCACTGTATTCTGCCTTCTGGAACAAATTTTCCTCTTCTATTTGTTTTCCTCATTGGGACTTCTGACATGTCTTTTATACAGGATATGCCTGACTGCTCTAAAATCCTCAGTTCTCTGATGTCATGGTCTGGATCTTTAACCCAATTCAGTGGTTCCCAGTCAGGAGTAGTACTGCCCCCTAGGGGCACTTCTGAATGTGTGATACTTTTGATTGTTAACAGTGACTAGGGCCTAACTGGTAGATATTCACCAGTGGCCAGGATTGCAAATGTTTTTCTCTACTTGGATAATCTTGAGCAATTAAGAATTATCTTGCCTAAAATAATAATATGTTAAAGAACACCTGATCTTAGTTAATTTACTCTTGGGTTAACTGACAAGATGTGATACACCAGCGCATAGTAGGTGAAATGTTTATTGAATGAATGTGTGGGTTTTGAAATTTGACCTTTTAAAAGCAGATTTGTATGTATGTGTGTATGTATGTATGTATGTAATCTCTGCACCCAAAGTGGGGCTTAAACTCATACCTCCAAGAGGCTCATGCTTTTCTAAGTCAGCCAGGTGCCACAAAAAAATCTTTAAAAAAAATTTTTTTTTTTTAATGTCGAGCTTGAACTCACAACCCTGAGATCAAGAGTCACATGCTCTACTGACTGAGCCAGCCCAGGTGCCCTAGACAGTGGGAGGTTTTGGAATTTTTTGAGAAGAGATTTAACAGGACTCAATACTATTTGTGGAAAGCAGGGTCACCAAGAGACTTGGGCCCCAGGAAAATAATTTTTTGAAACTCCCAGCATAGGATTTTTATTGATATAAAACATAGTCTTCCCATCGGTTTCTTCCCCTCTCGTGGGTTTTTCCAAAGGAGGGTGGGGGACAGACTTGTGTGAGGATCCACCAGCAGTGAATAGACTGGGTACTGATTCTCTGCAGCATAAACAGTGAAGGTCAGAATGCAGAGTAGGTCATGAGAGTAGGCAGAGTCAGAACTTGGTGACCAGATGGGGCAGATAAGAGAAGACAACTAAAACACATGATTTTTAAAAAAATTCTTTTGGGGCGCCTGGGTGGCTTAGTCGGTTAAGCGTCCGACTTTCACTTAGGTCATGATCTCGCGATTCGTGGGTTCGAGCCCCGCGTCGGGCTCTGTGCTGACTGCCAGCTTAGAGCCTGGAGCCTGTTTCAGTCTGTGACTCCCTCTCTCTCTGACCCTCCCCTGCTCACGCTGTCTCTCTATCTCCTAGAAATACATAAAACATTAAAAAAAAATAAAATAAAAAGTCATTCTAATCAAAACATAGTGAGGTAAACATTAACATTTTTTTTTAATGATAGAGAATTTCTACTAAAATGTCATAAACAAATTTGGTTTTTGGCAACATTCTCTTTGCTATTTAGATATTTAGGTGGTATTTTAGTTTGATGGATGTATCTAGTGTTCAAATATACCCAACAGTTTTACTTTTTTCGATTTCCTTCATTTTGTTAGCCATGAGTCACTAGGTTGGGGCAATTTTTTTTTGCTAACTGGATATGTGTAACTTAAAACTTTTTTTTTTTTGATGTTTTACTTATTTCTGAGAGGGGGGAGAGACAGCATGAGCATGGGAGTGTCAGAGAGAGAGGGAGATGCAGAATGTGAAACAGCCTCCAGGCTCTGAGCTGTCAGCAGAGAGCCCGATGCAGGGCTCAAACCCACAAACTGTGAGATCATGACCTGAGCTGAAGCCGGATGCTCAACCGACTGAGCCACGCAGGTGCCCCAACTTTTAACAGTATTCAGTAGCAAACCTGTATTGAACTGTTATGAAGAAATATTAGGTGTTCTGGGAAATTACACAGATAAATAAGATGGGTCATCTGCCCCCAGAGAGATGATATGTAGTGAGGTAAAAATATGACTAGAGTATAAACGATAAAGTTTTAAAAAGGATTTTCTTTCTAAGTAATCTCTGTACCCAATATGGGACTTGAACTCACAACCCCAAGATCAAGAGTTACATGCTCCTCTGACTGAGCCAGCCAGGTGTCCTCCAATTAAAAAAAAATTTTTTTAATGTTTTATTTATTTTTGAGAGAGAGATAAGACAGTGTGAGCAGGGGAGGGTCAGAGAGAGAGGGAGATACAGAATCGGAAGACAGGCTCCAGGCTCTGAGCTAGCTGTCAGCACAAAGCCCTGCGCAGGGCTTGAACCTGTGAACTGTGAGACCATGACCTGAGCCAAAGTCGGACGTTTAGCCAACTGAGCCACCCAGACGCCCTGCCTTCCAATTTTTTTAAAATGGTAATCAAATTTAGTTTCTTGGTCAACCACCCTCTGACCTAAAGTTCCAAATTAAAACAAAGAAGTTGTATGTATGAAATTGTAGATTTTATTCATATGTAGATTGTAGAAATACAGGTTGTTGTATGTAAAAATTGTATATATATTTCCTTCCTCTAGTGTCAGGAAAAAAATACCATTGTGTTAAATATGCATGTTGAATATAAAATGCATCTGTATATCAGAAACATTAAATGTGTTTCCTTTTAAAAAATCATTCGAATCAAAACATAGTGAGGTAAATATTAACATTCTTTTTTTTGTATGATAGAGTATTTCTAGTAAAATGATACATATTTCAGAATTGAGATATTGTAATTTGTATTCATGTGTCTGTCTGATATCTGTCTACCTATCTATCACCTGTCATAGATCACCTAGGGATGGTATTTTCGTTTTTGTCTTTATACTACCTAAGAGAGTCTCTTATTCTAGAACTAATGTGTGGATATTTAACTGCTATCTCTGCCTTCAGTCACCTCTGATCTGGCTTATTACTTCCAGACCAATATTCCCAATCCCCAGCTCTCATTGAGACAAAGTAAAAACAAAGTCTTTGCTCATCTGGGGCCATGCTGATCCTGGGATCGTCAAAACAGTTGTTCTTCATCTTGGTCACAATCAAGACCAAGATCCTGCTGTTGCCAGTGAGATCTTGAAGAGCCGGTAAGGGCGGCTATCACCAGCCCTTTTCTTTTCTTTGGTTGCCGGAATGTGATAGCTCATCAGATGAGGTTCGGAGAAAAGCACACGGATGTAGCAGAACACGGTTTGAGGCCCATCTTTATTACCTATCTTTGTGTCTTTAGGGAAGTACCCTGTGTGGTGTTGGTCAGCTTTTATAAATCAGGATAACCACTGTTTAGCTCTCTCTCAAAATTGTGGTAAAAAGATACTGACTGGGTATATGAAAGTGCTTTCAAAAGGATAAGTTGTCTCACAAATATGTATAAGTTAAATTGTGTCAGGACCCTGCTACTGCGAGGGCTGACAAAACACAAATCCCCAAATATTATGACTTACAATCAACTATAACTTCAGCAAACATCTGTGGAGGATTCAGTGAGAGCCTAGAGGTGCTGAAGGCTGGGAAGACAGAGAAGTAGCGCACAGGGCTCCTTTCCTGAAGGGGCTCATCAGGTCCAGCACCTCAGAAGCAGGTCCCCCCCGCCGCTGTAGCTGTCATGGAACCCGATCTTTGAGAATGGATAGTAGCCTGCAACTTGATGGCTAGCTAGAACGTTCCGGTTTGTGCTTGGGGGATGGGGGTGTGATTGGGAATGGCTGACTATGGGACAACTACCCAGCACACCATTGCCCAGGGCTGGATCTGTTGGGTTGCTAATCTTTTGTATGGTGGAAACTGAATTTATAATGACTTCCAACTTCTCTCAGCATTATCATTTACAAATAGCTCCAGTACCTGCCACCGATTTCTAACCTGCCCAGCAAGCTTAAATTGCCTGTTCTTTGCATAAAATTGAACCTCTAGGGAAATCTGGTTTGTGCCAAAGTGGTCAGGAATGGAAGTTGGCTCCTGTGGGAGTTTTCCCTATCATCAGGTTGTGTGATCTGCAGCCCCCATTTTTCCATGCTGGGGGAACCACTTTTGGGTGAGGCCCTGGGGTACTCTCTCTGGCTGTGCACATCTTGTAATATCAATGCAGAATAAGCAAATTGTTGTTCATTCTGCTTTGTTTCTTATTTTTTATTTTAATTTTTTCAGTGTTTTATTTATTTCTAGGAGAGAGAGACAGCATGAGCAGGGGAGGGTCAGAGAGAGAGGGAGACACAGAATCTGAAACAGGCTCCGGGCTCTGAGCTGGCAGTCAGCACAGAGCCCGACGCGGGGCTCGAACCCACGAACCGCGAGATCATGACCTAAGCGAAAGTCGGACGCTTAACCGACTAAGCCACCCAGGCGCCCCTCTGCTTTGTTTCTTAAACATTAGTCACCTTTTTCTTATTGACAATGCAGTATAATAGTACATAGATTTCTCATTTGCTTCCCATCGACTCACATAATTATCTCAATTACACAAGTGTGTGAGAGACATTTTTAGATTTTACCACCAGATTTAGCTATTTTCTCAAGATCTTGAAGGATGGAGTGCTGTCTCTACATTATACCTATTTCAATTTCAGACCTTCTCACAATTCTTTCATCAGACAGTCTTCCCTTGCCTTTACCTGAACAGAATCCTGATGTAGGATTGTGGAGGAAAATAAATTATGGTAGAGCCTGACTCTTCTGTGTTCTCAGAATGAGGGATTTGTTGCAGTGCCTCTGTCAAGGTCTTCTTCTGCCAGGAACTGAGCCAGGAGAAGGCACTGTGCTCTGTAGCCCTTCGCCTGCCCGGGCCCAGAGTCGTTAGGCAGCACTGAAAACTCTGCAGTTGGAAAAGCCCATTAGCCCTAGAGAGGCTGACAGGAAATGAATACGCTTCTGCATCTCCAGTCAAGGACGGTGCCATTAAGGGCTGCGAAACTACAATATCCCAGACTAAAGATTTTCAAATTCTATTGCTGGCACACCATTAAGACTTTCACTTCAATTTCCACCCAGGGCCGGAAACCCAAGTAATAGAAGCCCAGTTGTTAAGGTAGAACATAATTGGGATTATGAATGAAAAAAGTGGATTCTAAAGGGAATCTATATATTGAGTTAGCTGGAGTATAGATCGCTTGTTGTTTGTTATCCTTTAATGACCGTAAGTTGAATCTGTTTTTATTTTTCAATGGCATTTCCTTCTTAAAAAATGGTAATTGATGGCTATGCCTCAAAAGACTGCACTGGCAAATGTTATTTCTTTAAGTAAATCTAATATGTGTACATAGTAAAAAGGTGAATGCTAAAGAAGAGTAAAAAATGAAAAGTAATACTTGCTTTATTGAATTTCTGACTTCAATTCCCACTGCCAGTGGTAATAGTGTTTTAAATATTCTTTTAAAATAATGAACCCCCCCCAAATGGTTAAAAAGCAGAAATAGGCCCGTATTTTTCACCATTTTAAATTTAATTTAAAGCTTAATAGGATGCTTGGCTGGCTTTGTCACAGAGCATGTGATTCCTGATCTTGGGGTCCTACCTTGGGTGTAGAGCTTACTTAAAAAAATTTAAAAATTACTGTGTAAGTGACTGTCAACCAGATGGAAGATATGGAACCCTATCTGGATCCTGATTGGAAGAAATTATTAAAAAACTCCAACCTCTCCCCTAAAAACTAAAATGTTCTATTTCTTCTCCCAGGTACTGGCTGGTTAAGTGAATAGGTTCACTTGGTAAAAAATTCAGCAAGCTAGCTTTATACTGTAAATACTGTAACACAGAATTTACTTATAAGCATTCATAAAACAAGCCAGAAAATTTTATGTTTTTATAAAGTAAGCTCTAGGCCCAACATCTGGCTTGAACTCTCAAGCCCAGGGTTAAGAGTTAAATGTGGGGCGCCTGGGTGGCTCAGTTGGTTGGGCATCTGACTTCGGCTCAGGTCATGATCTCACGGTCCGTGGGTTTGAGCCCCACGTCGGGCTCTGTGCTGACAGCTCAAAGCCTGGAGCCTGTTTCGGACTCTGTGTCTCCCTCTCTCTCTGCCCCTCCCCAGCTCATGCTCTGTCTCTCTCTGTCTCAAAAATAAATAAACGTTAAAAAATTAAAAAAAAAAGAGTTAAATGCTCCACTGACTGAGCCAGCCACGTGCCCCCTCAAGGAAATTTCAGTAGTGACTTTGATAATATTAAGGAAATGTTAATTCTTCAAGTGTGATAATAGTATTTTTGGTTATGATTTTAAAAGCTCTTATATGTTAGAGATCTATAAAGAGATACTTATGGATGAAATCAAGGATTATTTCAAAATAATCTAAGAGGTGCTTTGGGGAAGCGGACAGGGTAGAAGTGAAATGTAACTGGCCATGGTTTGCTAATTATTAAAGCAAAATGATTGGTACATCTGTGTTTATTATACTCCTCTTCCTGCTTTTGTTTATACTTATAGTTTTCTATAATAAGAAGTGAAAAAATATACTTTCATGAAATATCCTGGGCATAAAAAGTATAAAATCTAATAGTAGCTACATTAAATAGTAGCTTACACATGTGTCAGGCACTAAGTGATTTACATATATTAACTTATTTGATCTTCTGCCCCTGTGAGATATGTATTGTTATTATCTGCATTTCACAGATGGAAAAATTAGGTTAAACAACTTGTCTAGCATCAGGCTAAATAGTGGTGGGGCCATATGGGTTTCTGTGAATATTTGCCTCTTAGCTTAAGAAATAAAACCTTTCGAGATGCCTGGGTGGCTCACTCGGTTGAGCCTCTGACTCTTGATTTCAGTTCAACTCATGATCTCACGGTTCATGTGTTCGAGAGACAGTTCAGAGCCTCTTTGGGATTCTTTCTCTTTCTCTGCTCCTCTCTGGCTTTCTCTCTCTCTCTCTGTCTCAAAATAAATAAGTAAACTTAAAAAAAAAAGGAAATAAGGGGCACCTGGGTGGCTCAGTCAGTTAAGCATCTGACTCTTGATTTCACCTCAGGTCACGACGTCATGGTTCATGTGTTTCAGCCCTGAATTGGGCTCTGTGCTGTCAGCGGGGAGCCTGCTTGGGGTTCTCTCTCTCTTTCTCTCTCTCTGTTCTTCCCCTGCTTGCATGCTATCTGCTTCTCTCTCAGAATAAATGAGTTTGAAAAAAAGGATATAAAACCTTTTAACCTAGCCAAAGACCACTTATATTATAGGTTGAATCATGTGATATTGTTTTTATAGGTCAAAAATGGTGGCACATTGGCAATATCATGTGGTTTACCCCAATACGTCTTCCTAATTACATTCTGCTCTGAGCCCCCAGATAATAACTACCATCATTTTCATTCACTTCTTCGTACTTTTATTTCACGTGTATATGTTCCTAATAGTGCATAGTATTGTTTCTCATGTTTTAAAATTTTATATAAATGATATCATACTATTAGCATTGTAACAATTTGCTTTCTGCTCTCACCTTATGTTTATGAGATGCATTTGTGTTGATATGTTTATAAATATACTGTGGTATACTCATACTCTGGCATATTATACCATAGTAAAAATATATGAACAAAATCTAAAGATTTTATTTTCCTTTTCACTAACTATTCTTTGGAATGTTTTTCATTATAGAAATATAGATCTACCTCACTCCTATTAACTAACTGCAAAGTATTCATTTATTGTATGGGTAAACTAATTTATCTAACCAGTTCCCAACTGATGGATATCTAGGTCATTTCAAATCTTTTGTTATGACAAGCAATGATCCTGCAAATATATATGACATACTTGTATGAGTTTGTTAAAAGAATAAACTCCTATCAACAATGGCAATTTATAAACTTTAAAATTAGTAGATAAAAATGCCACACTGCTCTTCTTTAGCTTCTTTTTTTTTTTCTTTAGGTTCTTGAACATAGTTGATTGGATTTTATTTGGTCCTCCCTGACAATATCACAGATGGTTCTCACCGATTCTCGTGACAGACTACAATTCATCTGCTCTTAAGGAAAAGTAGATCTTCCCTTAAGAGCATCTGAAAATGTGCATAGATAGGCAAAGCAGACAATGTGATTGAGTTGGAAAATGTTACTCAGTTTGACACTGTGGCAAATAAAATAAAACAAGAAAGAACCAGAATTATGAAGAGAGAGGGAGTCTTTATTTACTTATTTATTTATTTAAAAATTTTTAAATGTTTTTATTTATTTTTGAGAGACAGGGAGACAGAGCATGATCAGGGGAGGGCAGAGAGAGGAGACACAGACTCTGAAGCAGGCTCCAGGCTTTGAGCTGTCAGCACAGAGCCTGACCCGCGGCTCTAACTCACAAACCATGAGATCATGACTTGAGCTGAAGTTGGCCGCTTAACCGACTGAGCCACCCAGGCATCCCAAGAGAGGGAGTCTTTAAAATAATAAAATATTATCTTAAAGTAAATTACTTCAACGTAGCTTTGGGAGGATAGCTGCTTGCTCTAGAGAGAAATCCTTCTTCAAGGGTCTGTGGGCTGAGGATAGAAATAATGGCAAAGTTTGTGCATCTGTGTTTTGTTGGTGGGGATATTTATCCTTTTTGACTGCCTGCTATGCTTCTTTTGCTACCTTTCCTTGATCCCTAATAGGTCTGTTTTGCCTCAGTGTGGATTATGAACAACCTTCTTGGTGACTCTCAATGGCAAAGCTCTTGCGGTAGTGACTCTCACCTAAAACCTGAAAAGGTAAAGGGAAGTCTGAGGTTCAGTGATAAATACCGAGCATCCCAGGATGAATATTCTCTGCTCAGCTCCAGTGGCCCTAGTGCCATTGGTATACACATTTGTATAAAGAGGTAATAGGTGCTGGAATGACTTTGGAAAACAAATTGTTACCATTGGTGCATAAGCTTTTTTCTTATTCCAACCTTAGCAATCCTCAGTGGTCAGCGATCTTTCATTGTAGGTAGATTCTTAGTTGAGACCATCTTGGAAAACTGGATGTTTGCTTTCCTTTTCTGAACACTAAGCTTGTTTTGTAAAAAGGTTTCAGTGTTTATCTCAGCCCTCACTTCAGAGAGAGCCAAGGAAGATAATTAAAGGATTATAGTTAAAAATTTTTAAAGCATACTAACTAAAGAAAAAAACATTTTAGCATCTTAGTCCTTTAAGCTTTCTTGCAGCTTATGCTTAGCTTTAAAAATCCACATTAAAGGAGACCTTTTATCATGCATTAACAATAGGAACCATAAAGACTTTACTATTTAAATTCAACTGCAAGAAAATCAGTCTTAGAGATATCCTGTAAACTTTATAATGTTAACCAAAATATTTTAACTTGCCAAATCTAATCTTCACTGTGTGAAAAAAATATGGCAATATGAGGTGTGGGTGTAGATGTACTTTTTTTAAGCTTTATTTTTTTAAAACAGTTTAAGGTTCACAACAAAATTGAGAGGCAAGTGCAGAGATTTCTCATGTACCCCTTGGCCCCCACACATGCCCAGCCTCCCTCATTATCAATATCACTTACCAGAATGATACATTTATTACCAAGGATGAACCTACATTGACACATCATAATCACCCAAAGTCCGTAGTTTCTCTTAGGATTCATTCTTAGTGTTGTACATTCTAATTCTATGAGTTTGGACAAATATATAATTACATTATCCATTATTATAATATCATACAGAGTATTTTCACTGCTCTAAAGATCTTGTGTGTTTTGCCTACTCATTCCTCCCTACCACCTTGTCTCTAGCAACCACCGATTATTTTTTACTATCTCTATATCTTTGCCTTTTCCAGAATGTTATAAAGTTAGAATTCTACTATATGTAGCCTTTTCAGATTGCTTTCTTTCACTTAGCAGTTCATATAAGATTCCTCCATGTCTCTTCTTGGCTTGATAGCTCTTTTTTTTTTTTTTAAATGCTGAATAATAATCCATTGTCTGGATGCACCACAGTTTATTTACCTATTCACCCACTGAAGGTCATCTTGGTTACTTCCAAGTTTTGGCAATTATGAATAAAGCTGCTATGAATATTAATGTGCAAGCTTTTTGTATGGATATAAGTTTTCAACATTTCTGGGGAAATGCCAAGAAGCTCAGTTGCCTGATTGTATAGTAAGAGTATGTTTAATAATGCAAGAAACTGCAAAACTGTCTTCCAGAGTCGCCGTACCTATTTGCATTCCCAACAGCAGTGAATTAGAATTGCTGTTGTTCACACCTTTGCCAACATTTGGTGTTTTCAATTTTCCAGATTTTGGCCATTCTAATAGGCTTGCAGTGGTATCTCATTGTTTTAACTTGCATTCCCTTGATGACATATGCAGTGAAACATCTTTTCATATGCTAATTTGTGCTCTGCTTATCTTTGATGAGATGCCTGTTAAAGTCTTTGGCCCATTAAAGAAAATATTTGTTTATTTCATTTTTTAATTTTATTTTTTAAAAATGTAATTCCAAGTTAGTTAACATATAGTGTAATTATGAGTTCAGGAATCGATGGCCCATTTTTAAAATCTGGTTGTCTGATTTCTTATTGTTGAGTCTTAATAGATTTTTGTGTACTTTGGATAACTGTCCTTCATCAGATAGGTCTTTTGCAAATATTTTTTCCCAGTCTGTGCCTTGTCTTTTTTTGCAGAGCATAAGTTTTAAATTTTAATGAAGTACAGTTTATTGATTATTTCTTTCAATGATTGTGCCATTGGTATTGCATCTCAAAAGACTTTGCCACACCCAAGATAATCTAGGTTTTCTCTTGTGTTATCTTCTAGGAGTTTTATAGTTTTTGTATTCTACATTTATGTGTATGACCCATTTTGAGTTAATTTTTCTGAAGAGTGTAAGCTCTGTATAGATTCATACTTTTCTGTACATGGATTTCAGTTGTTCTATCACTGTTGAAGAGACTATCTTTGTTCCATTGTATTGACTTTGCCCCTTTGTAAAAGATCAGTTGATTTTATTTATGTGAATCTATTTCTTTTTTTTTAATTAAAAAAATTTTAATGTTTTATTTATTTCTGAGAGAGAGGGGCATGAGCAGGGGAGGGTCAGAGAGAGAGGGAGACACAGAATCCGAAGCAGGTTCCAGGCTCTGAGCTGTCATCACAGAGCCCGATGCGGGGCTCGAACCCACCAACCACAAGACCATGACCTGAGCCGAAGTCGGACGCTTAACCGACTGAGATACCCAGGCACCCCAATTTTTTTTTTTTAAATTTGTGAGAGACAGAGAGAGACAGTGTGAGCAAGGGAGGGTCAGAGAGAGGCAGAGACACAGAATCTGAAACAGGCTCCAGGCTCTGAGCTGGCAGCACACAGCCCGCCATGGGGCTCAAACCCACAAACTGTGAGATCATGACCTGAGCTGAAGTCGGAGACTCAACCGACTGAGCCACCCAGGAGCCCCTATGTGAATCTATTTCTGTGCTCACTATTAAGTTCCATTGATCTATTTGTCTACTCTTTTGCTAATACCACACTTTCTTGATTACTGCATTTCTAGTAAATCCTGAAGTTGGATGGTATCAGTCTTCTAGTTTTGTTCTTTTCCTTCAATAATGTGTTGGCTATGCTGGGCCTTTTGTCTACTCGTAAAAACTTTAAATTTTTTTATAGTTTTTATTTGTCAATATCTATAAAACGACTTACTGGGATTTCGATTGGGATTGCACTGAATCTATATATCAAGTTGTGAAGAACTGACATCTTGACAATATTGAGTCTACCTATCTATAAACATGGAAATTTTCCTCACTGATTTAGTTATTCTTCGGCTTTACTAATCAGAGTTTTGCTTATATACAATCTGTACATATTTTTTTAGATTTATACCTAAGTATTTAGTTTTTGGGGGTGCTAATGTAAATATAATTCTTTTGATTTCAAATGTTACTTGTTTGTTATTGGTATATAGGAAAGCAATGGACTTTTTTTTGTTATTGTTGTTAATTTTGTATCCTGCAACCTTGCTATAATCACTTATTAGTTGTGGGACTTTATTTATTGAACCTTTTGGATTTTCTACATTGATGATCATGTCATCTGTGAGCAAAGACAGTTTTTGACTTCCTTCCTAATCTGTATAGCATCTATTTCCGTTTCTTGCTTTATTGCATTGAAAAGACTTCCAGTACAATGTTGAAAATGGTGGTGGGGGAGACATCTTTTCCTTGTATTGATCTTAGTAGGAGATATATATGTTTTTTGTATGCGAGAAAAGAAAGATTTAGAGCATCTTCTTATTAGGTCAACTCACCACTAGACTTTTTAATGCCTTTAGTCATCTGTGACAAAATGGGTATAACATAAAACAGTTTTATTTGTGTAATTCAAGTCATATATGTATCTTACAAATTAATTTAATTTATTTCAGCCTGGTAGCTTCTCTCTTTCTCTTTCTTTAATTTTGCCAAATTCACAATAGCAAAATTAAAGTAAAATTAGATTAAAAAGGAAAATAATATAGCTAGTATACAAAGTTTTTCACATGTGAAGATCTTAATCTACTGTTCCAAATTTACCTTCTGCTACTCCTCTGGATAAAACCTTCATTTGGGGTAGACTTGTGTATTGTTTGCTCCCCAAATATATTACATTAGGATTTTTTTGGTTGCAAGGAG
The DNA here is from genome assembly GCF_008692635.1 of Crocuta crocuta. Taxonomy (NCBI): domain Eukaryota; kingdom Metazoa; phylum Chordata; class Mammalia; order Carnivora; family Hyaenidae; genus Crocuta; species Crocuta crocuta. The sequence continues at coordinate 2,168,649 of NW_027528617.1, forward strand.
GAAATTCACTCATACAGCCTGAAGATAAAGGGTTTTATTGTGAATACCCAAGATAGACTTTGTCTTCTGGTGTCTTTGTGGTGACTGTCCTCTTCTTTTTTCTATCCTGTTCAACTCTCTCTATGTTCTCCAATATAAATTCTGGAGGGATATGGTTATGATTGGACCAATTCCCATTGCCCTAGTAGAAAGGGTCCTCATGGGTTAGGGCTGTGGAGCTGTTGCTCTTGGGTCAGGCCCACTCTGGTCCAATTGGTCGCCAGTTCATGTGACGAATAGAGTTACACCACTGTCTTGGGTAGGCAGTTTCAGTTGAAGGATGAAATTTTCTGTGTGACTCTGGGACTGTCATGTCCAGGACGTGGCTAAGGTATTTACACTGCTCTGCTTTTGTTGACATTTTTTTCTCTCATCCATAGGGTGTTCTCTATGATTACACATATTTTGATTCCACCCAGATAAAATAGTAATAAGTTGAGCAAATCCTGCCTCCAGTATTGCAGTCGGTTGACATATTCCATCTATGATCTTTTAAAAATTTTTTAAAATGTTTATTTATTTTTGAAGGAGAGAGAGTGAGTGAGGGAGGAGCAGAGAGAGAGGGGGACATAGACTCCGAGGCAGATCCAGGGCTCCAAGCTGTCAACACAGAGCCCTAGGAAGGGCTCAAACTCACAAAGCATGAGATCATGACCTGAGCCGAAGTCCAGTGCTTAACCGACTCAGCCACCCAGGCACCCCAATCTATGATTTTTTAATGGGTCATTACTGAGCACATATCATGTGCTAATATTATTTAATTATTAAACTTATATATTAAATCATATTTTTAAGATTTCCTTTATTTTACATTTTCTAACGTTTATTCTATTTTATTTTAGAGAGAGAGAGAGTGAGAGAGCATGTGTAGGTGAGGGGGCAGAGAGAGAGGGAGAGAGAAAATCCCAAGCAGGCTCTGCTCTATCGGCATGGAGACTGATGTGGGGCTGGATCTCACAAACCATGAGATCATGTTCTGAGCTGAAATCAAGAGTCAGATACTTAACCAAATTAGCCCCCCAGGTGACCCATGAATTAAATCATCTTAAGTAGAGTATAAACTCTTTGAGGGAAGGGAGCCGTCTCTGTTGTGTCTTTTTTTCTCTACCATTTTTAGGTCATGGATTCTATGCACTAGGTTAAGATTTGGTGCCTTTTGCCTATTTTAAAAAATCACATTCATTTGTATAGAAAAGGTAATATATATATCTACTTCCAGTAAAGTAGTATGCTCACTAAAACGTCATTGCATATAGAGGGTGCTCTGATACAGTTATTACAGAGTTGACCCTTGAACAACATGAGTGTGAATGGCATGGGTCCACTTACATGCAGATTTTGTAGAGTTCAGTACTGTAAATGTGCTTTCTCTTCTTTAAGATTTTTTAAATATCATTTTCTTTTTTCTATTTTATTTTATTGTAAGAATACAGTATATAATACCTTCAACAAACAAAATATGTGTTAATTGACTGTTTATGTTACATAATCATTGGTAAGGCTTCTAGTCAACAGTAGGCTATTAGTGCTTAAAGTTTAGGGAGTCAAAAGTTATATGTGGGGGATGTGGGTGCCCCAACCCTTGTGGTGTTCAGGTGTCTACTATATTGTGGTTAAGATGACAGGTTCAGAAAGAGATCAGAACAGACTTGAAGAAAACCCCCAATTTTATTTTTATTTGTTTATTTATTTATTTATTTATTTATTTTTATTTGAGAGAAAGTGTGTGCATGATTGGGGAAGAGGGGCAGAGGGAGAGAAACAGAGAATCCCATGACCCTGGGATTATGACTTGAGCAAAAGTCAAGAGTCAGACACTCAACTAACTGAGCCACCTTGGCATTAAAACCCCTAATTTTAAATGAGCAGAAGCATGGGGCTCACAGCTCACTAGAAAATTCTCAAATGTTTGAAGACTACAACATATATAAGAAGAAGATATGTGGGACAAAAGACATCCAGAATATGAAGATCAAAATGGAGGATTAGCTGGGGCACCTGGGTGGCTCAGTCAGTTAAGTGTCTGACTTCGGCTCAGGTCATGATCTCACATTTCATAGGTTCAAGCCCTGCGTCGGGCTCTGTGCTGACAGCTAGCTCAGAGCCTGGAGCCTGTTTCAGATTCTGTGTCTCCCTCTCTCACTTTCCCTCCCCTGCTCATGCTGTCTCTCTCCCTCTCTCAGAAATAAATAAAAAACATTTTTAAAAAATGGAGGATTAGCTAAAATGATACTTCATGACTAAATCATTGGGGATCCTTGAAGGAAGAACACTGAACTACCATCCAAGTCAGTAGGTAAGATGGCTGTCAGGGAAGTGGTTATGATTTGAGATCAAGGAGGTAGGAAAAGGTCTAGAAAGGAAAGACTTTTTCAACAGGCTACAGGAATGAAAATATAAAAATAACCATATTTATTAAATTTAGAGTTGAATTTCTGCTGGTATTGGGGGTGGGGAAAGAAGCAATGTGGACTAACAAGAACAACAATGATCACTGAATGGTTGAAATCTTACCAGTGATTTACCTCGGGTGTATGTGGTTTGTATTCCTTAGTTCCCTTCATACTCTAGTGGATCTGTGCTTTTGTTCTCTGTGTTATGGACCATTAGCAGTTGGTATTCAAAAATTTTTTTCTGGCAATTCAGATGTGACATATTTATAAAAAGCACAACAGTTGGAATAAGCTAGAGAAAAAGAAATAAAGGGTGGAAGAGGACATGAACCAAAAGTGCAGGACTTGAAGGCAAAAATCTCACTCTCTTTGATCCTTGGAAGCAACACCAGAAGAGTTTCAAGATGGTGACAGCAAGGGACTCATTAAAGAATTTCCATGGGACACCTGGGTGGCTCAGTCAGTTAAGTGTCTAACTTCTGCTCAGGTCATGATCTTGTGGTTCATGAGTTTGAGCCCCAAGTCAGACTCTGCGCTGACAGCTCAGAGCCAGGAGCCTGCTTTGGGTTCTGTGTCTCCCCCTCTCTCTGCTCCTCCCCTGCTTGTGCTTTGTCTCTTTCACTCTCAAATATAAGTAAAACGTTAAAAAATTAAAAAAACTAAGAATTCACTAGATACCAAATAATTAGGCTTATTTGCTCTCCTAATATATTAGAGATAGCTTATATGAATGTGTGTTGGACTACCTAGTTTGTCTCTCTGGGAAAAAAAGAGAATGAATAAGAGAAAACTCACTTAGACATTTTGGACATAAGAAAGATGATAAAATAGAAATGAACTTGTACTTATAAGAAGGAAGAATGACTTCTTTGTCTACAGTGACCTTGTAAATGTAAATAATGTACTTGTTTGTCTTCGTGAAATTGACCTTGAAGTCTACCTTGTCAATTTCTTTTAAAAAACATATTTATTTATTTGAGAGAGAGAGAGAGAGAGAGAGTGTGTGCACACAAGTGAGGGAGGGGCAGAGAGAGAGGTGGACGAGGATCCAACTGGGCTCTGTGCTAGCAGCAGAAAGCCTCATGTGGGGCTTGAACTTACCAACCATGAGATCCTGACCTGTGCTTACGTCAGATGCTTAACTGACTGAGCCACCCAGGTGTCCCTACCTTGTTGATTTCTGAGCCAGCTTACTAGATTTCCAGCAGGGTAAGAGGGGATAATAGAAAGTTTTTCTTCATAGGTAGCCTTGTTGACTATTCCGTTCCTCTTAAGAGATTTTAAGTGTGTGCAGATAAAAAAGTAGCTTTCCCCCAGGAAAATGCTACCTATTAGGATTAATAGAGCAAATATTCATATTTACAGAGTATTTGAGAAGTCTTTCTAGCTACCACATTTTAACATGAGTCTTGATAAACTGGGACATTTCTAAGAGAGTCAGGGCTTAACAGGAAACAATTCTTAAAATATCTGGGTCTCTTCATGTAATTTTTTTTAATTGAAAGGAGGAGATAAATTTATACCATGTAGCTCCAGAAGGTGGAAGTTAGATTATTGGGTAGAGCTGCAGAAAGCAGATTTTCTTAAAATAAGAACTTTCTAACACTTAAGAGTTGTTTGAGAGTAGAATTGGCCACCTTGTGAGGCAGGCTGTATTAGCCATCTTGGGCTGCCAGCACAAACAATGATAGGCTAGGTGGGTTAGACAAGAGAAATGTTATTTCTTTCGTAGTTCTGGAGATCAGGATCAAGGTTCCCATTGATTTAGCTTCTAGTGAGATCTCTTTTCCTGGCTTGCAGGTGGCTGTCTTTTTGCTATGTCCTTATGTGCACATGCACATGTCTTTCCTCAGTGCATATATGCAGAAAGAGAGAGAGAACACATGAATGACTGCAAGTGCTGTGGTGACTCTTATAAGGACACCAATCCTATCGGACCAGGGTCTCACCCTCATGACCTAATTTAACCATAATCACTTACCTACCAGCCATTCTTCAAATATAGTCATACTGGTGTTAGGGCTTTGGCATATGAATTTTGGGGAGACACAAACAAAATAGGACAACTCTATGTTTGGAGTATTTAAATAGAAGCTAATTAGCCATCTGTTAAAACTGTTGTAGAGGGGAATCCTCAAACTAGGAGATGCTTGATCTGATGAACAGAGTTTTCTTGAATCTAAAGGAACAGGGTAGAGCTGTAGAATATTGGAGATAGGCAAACATAGGGGTGCATATTTGAAAAAAAATTTTTTTAATGTTTTTTTTTTTTTAATTTATTTCTAGGAGACAGAGAGACAGTGTGAGCAGGGGAGGGTCAGAGAGAGAGGGAGTCACAGACTGAAACAGGCTCCAGGCTCTGAGTTGGCAGTCAGCACAGAGCCCAACGCGGGGCTCGAACCCACGAACCACGAACCATCATGACCTAAGCGAAAGTCGGACGCTTAACCGACTAAGCCACCCAGGCGTCCCGAAAAAAATTTTTTGATCTTATTCTGGGAGCTTCTTAGGAACCCAAATTATAGTTGTTGGAAAATCAAGGTAGAAATAAAGAAAACCTCTTAACCTCTAGAGCTGCTTAGACTTGGTTAGACAGGGGAATTGAAAATGATAGAATCTACCTACATAGAATTTCCAAATACCTTAATCTTCATCAATAATAAAAATGAAGGTAATACGTACATATTTATCATGTAGCTGGTTCTTTAAAGGACAAATTCTTAATAACATTATAGATCTGTTGTGTCATTAATAGATGCTGGTGACTACTTTTAGAGAACATAAACCACATTTAATTTTCAACACATCCTTTTTTTTTTTTTTTTTTTTTTTTGGATCAGGGGACAGCACGTGAGCAGGGGAAGGGAGAGGGAGAGAGAGAGAAAGTCTAAGGCAGGCTCCATGCCCATTGCAGAACCTAAAGTGGGGCTCGTTTCCACAACCTGAGATCATGCATGACCTGAGCTGAAATCAAGAGTCCAACACTAAACCAACTGAGCCACCTGAGTGCCCCTATTTTTCAACACATCCTAACACATAGTCCTTTTCATTAGGCAATGAAGTAAGTTTTGCATCCAGTTGTGTATCAGAATTGGACCTAATAACAACTAAACATTTGAATTATTTGAAAACATTTTCATATACAGATTGTATTATGATGGAATTCATTTAGCATTAAAAATGAATGACAGTCTAAATTGTTCAGTGTTGTTGATGGCCATAAAATAGTTACTGGGAGAAGATGATTATCATTTTAGGTATTTGTTATTTACTGTGGTTCTTACATACATTAATATTTATGTTAATCACAGTAAAAAATTTGTTTGCTGCAAGATATGCAAGAGATATAACAGATGCTACACATTATATAATGTTCCATTTTAGGGGCTCAGGGCAGGCTGTCCCAAGATGGGCCACTTTTCCCATACAGATGATTTTGAATTAAAACTAATCAAAATTCAGCAGATGCAGGATAAGCTTTCTGCCTCCTCCTCAAATGCCTAAATTTACATTGGAAAGGAGAACCTGTAACAGGAAGACTCTTAGGTAAATGGGGACTCACCTTTACCTAAGAGCTTTTTTCGCATAGTAGGGCAACCTTATTTTTCCAACATCTCCTTTCACCTTCTTGCAAATGAGCTTTCTCCCCTTTGTATCCTCAGGGTTCTTCTCTTCTCCTTAGCTCATATAAGCTTCATGTTGCCTCATTACCCAGGAATTTCGTGTGGATTCGCCATGCGTATGCTATAAAATTTTATTTTCTCCTGTTAATATGCCTCATGTTGATTTGATTCTAAGTCCAGCTAGAAGGGCCTAGGGCAGGGAAAGATCTTCATCCTCAATGCCATTTTCCCTGTTTAGTTGATTTGCTACAATATTGGGAACATGGAGAAATGAAGAGCCAACAGCAAGCAAAGAAATAGAATAGTTTTGCCCTGATATAAAGGAGGTTGCAAATTTTCTTTTCACGTTATGCTATTTTTTGTTTTTCTTTCATTATAAGTTTGATACATGCTTATTATAGAATGCTTTGGGAAAACGCATTATTTTTAAACTCACCATCTGTTACCTCAAAACTCGATTTTTTTGGACAATATGAATTCATCATTCCTTTTGATCCAAAGTTTTAAAATAAAACAACAATGTGTTTTACTTTAAGGAAATCTTCAATTTTTACTACTAAAAACCTAAAAATATGTTTAAAACTAAGAAAATATTCAAATTAGTTTTCTATCTTTTGATGCAGTTTATTAAATTGTTTTCTCCAAGACATTAAAATTAAGTCACAAATAAGCCAAAAATTATGGTGCTAAGATGGCTGATATTAAAATTATTGATATGAAAGTTTGTAAATATATTTATATTTTGTTCAAAGAATTTAGTTATGTTGTAAGCATATAAGTATCCAATAATAGGGGCTCCTGTGTGGCTTAGTCCATTAAGTATCCGACTTTGGGTCAGGTCATGATCTCAAGGTTCGTGAGTTCGAACCCCATGTTTGGCTCTGTAGTGACAGCTCAGAGCCTGGAGCCTGCTTCAGATATTCTGCGTCTCCCTTTCTCTATGCTCCTCCCTGACTCACATTCTGTCTGTCTCTCTCTCAGAAATAAATAAACATTAAAAAAATTAGTATCCAATAATAACTTAGAAAAGTGGTTATAAGGCAAGTAGTTTTTAATCATTTTTATTTACCCTGCAAACCCTTTGTTAATGTGGGGTCTCCTGATTGGATGGGGGCCACCAAATGTGGGTGACAGGATGGGGTGGTGGCTGGCAGCAAGAGCAGTGAAGGAACTCACCCAAGGCAGAACAAGAGAGAGAGAAGTTTACTGCATACACTGCAAGGGAATGGTGGGCAGGACAGCAAAACAGAGACTGTCTGCCATGAGGCATTGGTGGGGAGCTGCAGTTAAAGGGGGAAGGTGAGGAGGTATGGGAACATATGGAATTTTCCTTTTATGGTAACTGTGTTTAGGTGTAAGTAACCCAATGGTTAGCTAGGGCTTGTGGATGTTTTCAAGTGTGTCTAATGAGCCTGTTTGTATTCAGCCGGGGGGTGGGGGGG
>NW_027528617.1:2176175-2199327 GCF_008692635.1 Crocuta crocuta
ACTAGGGCCTTTTGACCTTACTCAGCTTTGGTTGTTCAAGTTGGTTGCCTAAAAGCGGCCTCTACAGTTAAAAATTTTATCTTATTATGCCATTGCTTACTATAAATTAGATAGAAACTATTTTATACTTTAGTTTATAACATTGCTGAATAAGCAAATTATAGAAACTCAAAGACTGAAATATCTTTGGAGATGATTTTATTCAATGTCATTTTTCATAGATGAGAAAACTAAAGCTCAGATAGAAATGAAATAACTTCCTCCATTGGGTTACTAGTACCCTCCTCCACCATCATCACTTTTCTTCTGTGGGGTTTATAGAATAACTAATTGTTGATTCCCCATCCCAATCCAGTGTGTTGGAAGACATATTTAACAATGTAAAAAAGAGTTCTGAAGTGCTTCTATGACAAAAGTGAATTTAAGACAAGATATGAAAGGTCATGAAATTTCTCTGGAAAGTTTTCATGCAGTTAATAGTTTATTTGTCCAGATTTCTAACTTGGATATCTTATAAAATCAGTTGCTGTGTACAAAGAATTTACTTATAAGAATTTATATTTTTGATACAGTATTTTGATAGACAAGCCTCCTGCTGTCTGAAAGAGGAATCAGACCATTTGTTGGAAGATATTTAATTGGTTGAATGATTAATAAAAGCAGAGTATGTACTTATCTTATTTGTTTACTGCTTTGCCTATTCTTAGCCAATTAAGTAAAACCAATCCCATAAGTATTTCTGGAAATGCAATTTAAATATAATTAAATCTACAAGGTCTAGTGGGCTTGTAGGGGAGTACAGTATTCAAGCCTGAATTTATACTTAGTGATTTTCAGGCAGCAGGTTTAATTGCTTTTATCAATATGAGCTGGTGGCTGTGTTATTTATTTATTTATTTGATTTTTATGAGCCAGGGAGGTGCTGAATGCAGAAGTAAGAAGCACTTTCTTGTTACTCCTAATTATTCTAGGTGGGGATCAATCTTAAGTGCTTCCATTAAAGAACAGACTTGCTGCCAAGAGACTTACTTATCTGCCAATGTAAGAATTTAGGCATAGATTTTGATTTCTCAGTAACATAGGTCTTTTCAAGGAGGAATCAGTGTCGAAATTGGCTCTATAGGCAACAGTGAGATAAAATGATAAAATGACCCTGGGTTATGGAGTCAAAAAATAATTAGGTCTGAATCCTGGTCCTAGGAATTGCAAAGCGATATGACTTTCGGAAATACTAATTGCTCTGAGCCTTAATTTGGCCATCTATGAAATGAAGATAACAAGATAACAATATGTTTGTTATGAGAATCAAATGAAATAATGAATGTCAAGCCCGAACGGCAGTATCTAGTACATGTTGCATAAGTCTTAATTCCCTTCCTGCCTCCCTACAAATTCCATTCTATTTCTTTGGGTTTCTTTGCAGACTAAAGTGCAGAATAATTGAACTGGGGATAGAGAGCATTGGGCTACAGTAGCCATTTTATTGTTGGATATTACCTTCCAATAAATGTAGGAGAGGGATCAAGATTACCATTCTCCATTGTGCTCCAATCCTAAACCCAGTTCTAATTGCAAACAGCTCACATCAAATTAAATCCAATTCCCAGAAGCCTCATCTTTGTATATTACTTAGAGACTTGAGACAATGATAGTTAGTCCTGTATTCCAGGGTGAAATAATCCAGGATTCGTCTCACTTGCTTATAGAGTCCCAGTGCTCAGGTAAAGTGGCTTACTATTTTTCTCTCTGAAAGATGAACAAGAGCTGCAGTTGCTAAAGTAAGATAGATGTCAAGATCCAGGGACAGAATCAGAAAGGACAATTAGGTTAATGTTTTAAAAATTATAGGGGACCCTTGGGTAGCTTGGTTGGGAGTCCGACTCTTGCTTTTGGTTCAGGTCGTGATCTTGTGTTTCATGAGTTTGAGCCCCACATCAGGCTCTGCAGTTATGGTGTGGAGTTTCCTTGAGATTCTGTTTCTTTCCTCTGCTGCTTGTGCTCTCTTTCTCAAAATAAATAAATAAAAACTTTAAAAAAATTATACATATATGTATGTATCATAAGCTTAATCATTTTAACCATTTTTTAAAATTAATTCTTCAAATTTTTTTTAGAGGGAGAGAGTGAGGGAGAGAGGGGCAGATGGAGAGAGAGAGAGAGAAAGAGAGAATATCTAAAGCAGGCTCCACACTCAGCATGAAGCCTGATGTGGGGGCTCAATCCTACAACCCTGAGATCATGACTTGAACTGAAACCAAGAGTTGGTTACTCAACTGATCGAGCCACCAATGTGCCCCTAACCATTTAAAAAAATGTTTGTTTATTTATTTTAGAGAGAGAGAAACACAAGTAGGGGAAGGGCAGAGAGATAGAGAATACCAAGCAGGCTCCACCCTGTCAGTATAGAGCCCAATGTAGGGATTGAACTCATGAACCATGAGATCATAACCTGAGCCATAATGAAGAGTCAGACATTTAACTGAGTGAGCCATCCAGGTGCCCCATCATCTTAGCCATTTTCAAGTGTACAGTTCAGTGACATTAAATCCTTTCACATCGTCAGGCAACCATCCCCCCATTTTTTACAGCATCTACACTGAAATTCTGTACTCATTAAGTAATAACTCCCCAGTCCCAGCCCTTGGAAACCACCATTTTATACTCTCTCATTCTATAAATTTAACTATACCTCATATAAATGGAATCATATAGTATTTGTCCTTTTGTGATTGGCTTATTTTGCTTACTATAATGTCTTCACGGCTCATCCATATCCACATGATCCACATCCATATGATCCACATATCATAGCATGTGTCTAAATGGCTATGGCTGGATAACATTCCATTGTATGTGTATATCATGTTTTATTTATCCATTTATTACAGATGGTTGCTTCCATCTCTTGGCTATTGTGATATGTCGGTATACAAATATCTATTTAAGTGAGTGTCTGCTTTCATTTTTTGGGGGTATATATCAAGAAGTAGGATTGCTGGATCATATGGTAGTTCATTTTATAATTTTTAGGGGAATTGCCAAAACTGTTTTCCATACTGACTGTAGCATTTTATGTTCCTATCAGCCGTGCATAAGGGTTACAATTTCTCTACATTGTTGCCAACACTTGTTATTTTCTCTCCCTTCTTTCTTTCTGTCTGTCTGTCTTGCTTGCTTGCTTGCTTGCTTGCTTGCTATCCTAATTGGTGTAAGTTGGTATATTACTCTTAAAAACATGAATTGTTGGAGCACCTGGGTGGCTCAGCCAGTTAAGCCACTGACTCTGGCTCTGGTCATGATCACGTGGTGGTTTGTGAATTGGAACCTCCAGGTTCTGTGCTGACAGCTCAGAGCCTGGAGCCTGCTTTGGATTCTGTGTCTCCCTCTCTCTGCCCCTCCCCTGCTCATGCTCTGTCACTCTGTCTTTAAAAATAAACATTAAAAAAAATTAAAAACATGAATTGTGACATACAATGCATAACCTGTCTCATTTCCTAGCCTGGGATCCATGTACAATGTACATAGTTGTTGAATGAATGAGCACGAATCCACGTGTCATATATGAAATGAAATATCTATAGAAGGTAATCCAGGAAGTAACACAATACAACATATTCATCCATCCATTTATTCAGTCAATGAACAGGAGTATACACCATGCACTATGTTAATTGTTAGGAGGTCAAATTTCAATAAAAAGTGAAGCCAAGACAAATGAGGTTTCTTCACTCAATGAGCTCACAGTCTGTTATCTCCCTAGGGAGGAAGCCTGAGTCACCAAAAATGACAGCTCAATTAGAGTATCTTAAAAAAAAAAATCTAACCCTTTTAGCATTAAACTCCATATTTTTCAAGCCTCTTTGTGATCACTAATAATACCGTATTCTAGTTTTGGTGACACATTTATTTTCTGATGTAAGTTAGTAAATAATATATAAAATACATATATATGTATCTATATATGTGTATATATGGTTTACTTCATGAGATTTAAGCCCTCTGAAGTTCTGGGATTGAAACAAGCCAAATGGCTATAAGATATCCATTGTATGTAGTGAATTAACTTTTCTTTTCATCTAGAGTGGTACTAGCTATTTGCCATTTTTGGGAGAATTGAGAGATAATCACTCAAATCATTTTCTGTATCTTGTGTTCAGTTGAAGAACCCCTATTGGAAAAGTCTGCCTCAGTGATTTTCTACTTCTCAGTGAAATAACAAAATTGATCTGAACCTACAAAGCTTTTGCTTTCTGTATAAATTGAGAAGGATAGGAGGACATTTATTTGCAACTGAACCATAGTCTTTCTTCCCATAGAGAAGAATGGGCTCCTTTTTTTGGGGGTGGGATTTATTTGGTTTTTTTTTTTCTTTTCCAAATTTTTATTTAGATTCTAGTTAATTAACATATAGTGTAATATTAGTTTCAGGAGTAGAATTTGGTGATTCATCACTTACATATAACACCCAGTGCTCATCATAACAAGTGCTCTCCTTAATGCCCCTCACCCATTTAGCCTATGCCCACCCCCCACCTCCCTTTATCAACCCTCAGTTTGTTCTCTATCATTAAGAGTCTCTGGGATTTATTTGTCTTATGTCTAAGTCAGTAAAATGTAGTAAATGATTGTACTGTCATTCGGTTTATTATACTCAAGCTATGGATTGAGCTTACTCCCTGAACACAAATGTACAGTACCTTGCTAATGAGACTCTGCTTTACTTTTTCTACCAATTTAATTCCATTTTATTTAACAATTATGTATTGAGCTCCTACTATGTACTCAGTACTATGCTAGGTCCTGATAATAGAAAAGTGAACTGATCCTGTGGCCTAGTGGTAGAGAAAGACAAATGAAGAGACAACTATGATTGCTAAGTATTAATTAAATAGCAGAGCAAGCACAGGATGCCAAGGTAGTACAGAAAAGAGACCCTAACTCAGACAAAGAGGATTAGAGGAGACTTCCTGGAGGAACAGATAACTAAATTAAGATATATGATTTTTTTAAGTTTATGTATTTTTGAGAAAGACATAGACAGAGGGCAAGCAGGGGAGGGGCCAAGAGAGTGGGAGACACGGAATCCGAAGCAGACTCCAGGCTCTGAGCTGTCAGCACAGAGCCCGACATGGGGCTCGAACTCACTAACTAACGTTGAGATCATGACCTGATGAAATTGGAGGCTTAACCAACTGAGCCACCCAGGCGCCCCCAAGATCTACGACTGAATAGGGATTAGCTCAGCAAGAAAAAGAAAAATTCTTTCTCAGAAGAAACAGCATGGGTAACCATGCATTCTTAAGAAAATAAAACAAGGGAAGAGTTGTTTGAGACCACATTGTGAGAGTGTGAGATGAAGCCAGAGAAACAAGCAGGAGCTCATTTATCTAGGATGTTATGAATCTTCTTCAGCACTCCCTTCGGAGAGCATGGGGACTCATTATGGAGCTTGAAGAAAGGGTACAACACAGTGTAATTTCTGTTCTGAAAAGATAGCTCCAGCTGCAGTGTAGAGAATGGGTAAGGGAAGGGTAAGATGGAAGTCAGGGAGATCATGAATGTTTTGTACTAATCCAAGAATAGAGATAATTTTATAATTTGGGTCCTCTTTTCCAGGATTTGGTGACTTTTTTGGGGTATGTGGTATGGAGGAAAAGGATGACTCTTGGTTTCGGGCCTGGCCACTAGGTGAGATGGAAAACAAAGGAGTAGCAGTTTCGTAGGGAAGATGATAAGTTCAATTTTAGATAATTTATGTTTGAGGTACCAGTGAGACAATGAAGAAGGCTGTTGTGGTGGAAGTTTTAGGGCTGGATTAGGGAAAATTATAATTGATGTTTAATGTTTGCTCTTATTGCCAATCTTCTTTTAGGATGTCACTATGCAATTAATAATTAGTAACTAGACACCCAGTGTTTAATAATAATAAAACACTGGGTATATAATTAATAATTAATTTTATAGTTTATTTCCTGTGGAATTGGATCCAAAGAGTATAACAGGAAGGGGGATATGACCGGCTGCCTCTTGGGGGCATCATGAGCTGAGGTAGCATTGTTTTGATTATCACTTTCTGCCAACAGCTAAATGATTGCTCCTTCCTATTCATATAAATAAATAAATAAGTATTTAATTGCATTCTTATGTATACGTAGCTAAGTATGATCTGTTAGAAAATTTTTTATGTTTATTTGGGGCGCCTGGGTGGCATAGTCGGTTAAGGGTCCGACTTTCACTTAGGTCATGATCTCGCGGTTTGTGGGTTCGAGCCCCGTGTCGGGCTCTGTGCTGACTGCCAGCTCAGAGCCTGGAGCCTGTTTCAGTCTGTGACTCCCTCTCTCTCTGACCCTCCCCTGCTCACGCTGTCTCTCTCTCTCCTAGAAATAAAATAAAAACATTAAAAAAAATTAAAAAAAAAAGAAAATTTTTTATGTTTATTTATCTTGAGAGAGAGAGGGAGAGCAAGAGCGAGAGTGAGAGAGCGAGAGAAAGAGAGAGAACAAGTGGAGGAGGGGCAGAGACAGAAAGAGAGAGAGAATTCCAAGCAGGCTCTGCACTGTCAGCTCCAAGCCTGATGTGGGGCTGAAACCTATGAACCTGTGAGATCATAACATGAGCCGAAACCAAGAGTCAGATGCTTAACTGACTGAGCTACACAGGCGCTCCAGTTACGTATGAGGAGAGAGGAATTACTTATTTATATAACCTTAACATTGCTAGAATTTTTTTTTTGCACAAAGTACTTTATTTTATGAGAAATAATAAAATTATTGAGGAAAGAATTGAGTAAAATTTTTGAGTAAACTGTGTAGATAAAAAATAATTGAGAGGTTGGGAGAATTTTGAAGAGCAATATAGAAGACAGAAAGGAAAAAAACATGACAGGAGGTAAGATAGGAAATTTGGTGACACTCACAAATTATGCGGGGGGAGGTCTCCCAGCCTTCTTGCCTCCCTAAGTGGTATATTAGGAACCATGTGGAAAAAAATTTTGTCATTCAGTTGCTGTTTCCTACTTATTCTCCTGTAACAAGCCTCCACCATTATACTTATTAGCAAGACTGATGCTCAACTGTTGCTAACTGGTAGGCTGTGGTGGTTATTTATAGCTGATATCTGTTCTGGTTGTTCTGGTTGCTGGGTGTTATTATTACTGCTTTAGTAATTTATATTCTCTGACAGCATTGATTTAGGAAGCCTTTCTTTTCTTTCTTTTTTTTTTTTTAAAGAGTATTTTAGGGGTGCCTGGGTGGGTCAGTCCAAAAGCGTCCGACTTTGGCTCAGGTCATGGACTCAGAGTTGGGGGATTTGAGCCCCGTGTCGGGCTCTGGGCTGACAGTTAGCTCAGAGCCTGGAGCCTGTTTCAGATTCTGTGTCTCCCTCTCTCTCTCTGCCCCTCCTCTGCTCACACTGTCTCTCTTTCTGTTAGAAATAAATTTAAAAAAACATTAAAAATTTTTTTAAAAAAATAAAAGAGTATTTTATTTAAAAAAAGTTTATTCATTTTGACAGAGAAAGAGGTGGGGGGAGGGGCAGACAGAAAGGAAGAAAGAGAATCCCAAGCAGTATCTGCACTGGCACCATGGAGCCCAACACAGGGCTCGATCCTACAAACCATGAGGCTGTGACCTGAGCCAAAATCAAGAGTTGGATGCCCAACTGACTGAGCCACCAAGGACCCCTTCTTTCTTTCTTCATTGTTTTTAAAGTTTATTTATTTATTTTGGGTGATGGGAGCCGCACTGGCCTCGCTGGATGACAGTCACAGCGAGGAAATGGTAGCGTTTGCACAGCTCCTGCCATGAGAAAGGAAAACTGGTATCTCCTACTACTGGCTCATGTTGGAAGTGAGGTTGCTGGTATTGACCAGGCCTCACAATATTCCAGATCAGACCGATATTCCCCGCACAGATTGCTCATAGGAAACGCATATCCCCGCCTTTTCCAAAGAGACTTCAGATAAAAGCATTGTGGATGATTGTCAAAAGGCTCTTCCTATGGGCCTTGCAGATCTAAGACTTACATAATAAAGAGGGCTTGAGTCTGGCCCTGAGGCAAAGAGCCTAATTTAGAGTTAAGGGCAGACATCCACCCCCACCCAATTGTTTCTGCTCGGAGCATTTTCTGGCCTTGAATATGCTGATTGCTCCCTGTGGAGGAAACTATTGAGGAACTTCTTCTTTTGTGATTGTGGGCACAGAGGTGTCTCCTGAAAGACACGTTTGACCCCTGCTCACAGAGAAGTAACTTCACCCTTTTATGCTAAAAACATTGTCTGGTATGCTAAAGATGCCCTCCTTCCCCAGAGGATAAGCATCTAAATCCCCTACCTCAATCACTATCGATAAAGGTTATCATGAGTCTTCTACAAATCTATGTTCTGGGAAATTCTTACATATCAAAGAAGTTTGTTATCAGAAATCATTGTCTAAGGCAAATGCCACTTCTGTGCCATCCCCCAAACACTTATAAAATAAAGTTGAGCCCCAGTCAGAGCAGAGAGGCCTGCCTGTGACCAGAAAGACTCTCTGGCATCTCTCATCCCTCCCTCGCCGACACCGTCCATCCTTCAGGGACCCCTGGACCCCAGCCAGAGCCGGTCTCCAACATTTGGGGGGAGAAATGAAGAGAGAGAGGAAGAAAGAGAGAAATGAAGAGAGAGAGGAAGAAAGAGAATCCCAGGCAGTCTCCACACTGTCAGCACAGAGGCCAGTGTGGGGCTCAAATCCATGAACCATGAGATCCTGACCTGAGCTGAAGTCGGGCACTCAACCAACTGAGCCACTCAGGCACCCTCCTCTTTTTTTATTTTTAAATATTTATTTATTTTTAAAGTAAGCTCTATGTTCACTTAACAACCCTGAGATCAAGAGTTGCATGCTCTACTGACTGAGCCAGGTACCCCTGATTTAGACAGGCTTTGTTGACATCTGTCTCTTCTTCCACTTTATAAGTTGAACTGTCAGCTCCTTCTCTGTTTCTTCAGTATTCCCTGATAGATATCTCTAATGGCACCTCCACTAGGCTGAATTATGGCTCCCAAAGATATTAGGTCCCAATTCCTGAAATACCTAAATTTATGTTACCTTATTTGAAAAAGGGTCTTTGCAGATATGGTTAAATTAAAGATCTGGAGATGGGACAATTATTTTGGATTATGCAGGTGGGCCCTATATCCCATCACAAGTGTCCTTGTAAGAGAGAGGCAGAGGGAGATTTGACACAAACACAGAAGAGAAGGAGATGCAAAGTTGGAGCAGACAGAGATTTGAAGATGTTTGCCTTGCACAATGTAATGATGTGGCCATAAGCCAAGGAATGCCCATAGCCACCAGAAGCCAAAAGACAGAAGGGACTGGTTTTCCCCTAGAGCCTTGATTTTAGCCCTAGTGAAACTGATTTCAGGTTTCTCAACTCCAGACATGTGAGAGAATGAATATTCTAGGTATGCATGGAATGTACTTGTACATATTATTTGTTGTTTCTCTGAAATTCAAACTTAACTGGGTGGGCCTCCTATATTTTATTTGGTAACCCTACACAGAGATCACGTCTTAATCATCTCTGTGTTGTTTACCAGTATTTGGTAAAATGGATATTTGGTGTAAATGACATCATAATTTTGCAAATAGTTAAAAAGTATTTTTACCATTGAAACTTCCAAATATATTCAAAAGCAGAGAGAATAGTGTGGCAAAGCGCCATGTATCTGTTACCTATGTTCCACGATCATCAATACATGTCTGGTCTTAACAGTTAAAAAAAATTCTTTGGGAGCACCTGGGTGGCTCAGTCGGTCGAGCATATGATCCTTTTTTTGTTCTTTTTTTTTTTAATGTTTATTTATTCTTTGAGAGAGAGACACACAGCATTAGTGGGGGAGGAGCAGATAAAGAGACAGAGACACAGAGTCCAAAGCAGGCTCCAGGCTCTGAGCTTTCAGCACAGAACCTGATACAAGGGTTGAACTCATAAACCTCTAGGTCATGACCTGGGCCGAAGTCAGACACTTAATCAACTGAGCCACCCAGGAGCCTCAAGCATCTGATTCTTGATTTCGGCTCAGGTCATGGTCCCCAGGGTTTTGGGATCAAGCCTCAGGTTGGGCTCTGTGCTGAGTGTGGAGCCTACTTGGGATTCTCTCTCTTGCTCTCTCCCTTCGACTGACCCTTTCCCCACCCCTGCAATAATAATACAGTTTTGGGGTGCCTGAATGGCTCAGTTGGTTAAACATCTGACTCTTGATTTTGGCTCAGGTCATGATCTTATCATCGTTTGTGGGATCGAGCCCCGTGTCTGGTTCCACACTCAGCATGGAGCCTGCTTAGGATTCTCTCCCTCCTTCTCCTTCTGTCCTTCCCTGACTTGCACATGGGTGCAAATGTGCTCTCTCTCTCTCTCAAAAAATAAAAATTAAAAAAAAAATACTCTCTTCAAAAGAAGCAGCTCTTGTGGTATTGTTTTGTGTGCATATATTTCTATGTGTATGTATGTGTGTAAGGCAGGGGAGGAGTGACAATAGCATGAACTTTAAGATAGCTACTTGCTATCTCTTAAACTTTTTTTTAAATGTTTATTTATTTTCCAGACAAAGAGAGAGTCAGAGCGGGAGTGGGGAAGGGCAGAGAGAGAGGGAGACACAGGATCTGAACTCTGAACACCAAGCTATCAGCTCAGAACCCGATGTGGGGCTCTAACTTATAAACTGTGAGATCATGACCTGAGCCGGTCAGACCCTTAACCAACTGATCCACCCAGGTGCCCCCAAAAAAGGTGATTTTATTAAAGCATGGGGATAGGACCCATCGGCAGGAAGAGCTGCTGCACTCTCTCTCTCTCTTTTAAAGTTTATTTATTTATTTTGAGAAAGAGAGAGAGGGAGAGAGAGAGAGAGAGACAGACAGACAGACAGACAGACAGCATGAGCAGGGGAAAGGCTCCATGCTACCAGCACAGAGTCCAACCCATTAATCATGAAATTATGACCTGAGCTGAGATCAAGAATCAGATGCTTAACCCACTGAGCCACCCAGGCACCCCTATCTCTTGTTTTTTTGGTAAAAGCCATTCGAACAGGTGTGAGATGATACCTCATTGTGGTTTTGATTTGCACTATTTCATGTACCTGCTGGTCATATATATGTATTCTTTGGAAAAATATCTATTCAGAGCCTTTACCAATTTTTAAACTGGATTTTTTATGCTATCAAGTTGTAGAAGTTGTATGCTGTTTTTTAAAAATATATTTTGGATATTAACCTTTTACTAGCTATGTGGTTTTCAAATATTTTTTCCATTTAGTAGGTTGGTTTTTCATTTTGTTGATGGTTTCTTTTGCTGTGTGGAAGTTTTTAGTGTGTTGTAGTCCCACTTACTAATTTTTGCTTTTGTTGCCTGTGCCCTTGGTGTCAAATCCAAAAAAATCATCGCCAAGACCAATGTCAGGGAACTTACTGCCTATGTTTTCTTCTAGGAGTTTTATGGTTTTAGGGTTTACCTTCAAGTCTTTAATCCATTTTGGTGTAATATGGGTTCAGTTATGAAACTGACACTTGCATCTGACTGTCCAGTTTTCAGAACACCATTTATTGAAGAGACTATTCTTTCACCATTGAATATCCTTGGCTCCTTTGTTGTAACTTAATTGATGATGTATGTGGGTTTATTTCTGGGTTCTCTATTCTGTTCCATTGATCTATGTGTCTGTCTTTATGTCCATAACATAGTTTTAATTACTATAGCTTTGTAATATATTTTGAAATCAAGGAGCATGATGCCTCCAACTTTGTTCTTCTTTCTGGAGATTGCTTTGGGACATTTGGGGTCTTTTGTGGTTCCATACATATTTAAGGGTTGTTTGTTCTGTTTCTGTAAAAAATGCCATTGGAATTTTGATAGAGATTGTATTGAATCTGTAGATTCTTTTTGGTAGTGTGAACATTTTTTTTTTTTTTTTTTTGAGAGAGAGAGTGAAAATGAACAAAGAGGAGATGCGGAGAGGGAAAGAGAGAAAGAATCTTAAACAGACTCTATGCCTAGCATAGAGCTTGATGGAGGGCTCAATCCCATGACCTGAGATCATGATCTGAGCCAAAATCAAGAGTCAGATACCTAACTAACTGAGCCACCCAGGTGCCCCTGGGTAGTGGGAACATTTTAACAATATTAATTCTTCCAATTCATCAATATGGAATATCTTTCCATTTAACTGTGTCTTTTTCAATTTTTTCCATCAGCGTATTATGGTTTTCAGTGTACAGGTATTTTACGTTCTTGGTTAAATTTATTCCCAGGTCTTTTATTTTTTTTATTTTTTATTTTTTACAAATAGTTTATTGTCAAATTAGTTTCCACATAACACTCAGTGCTCATCCCCACAAGTGCCCTCCTCCATGCCCATCCCCCCTCCCCCCCACATCCATCAGTCCTCAGTTTTTGTCAGCATTCAAGAGTCTCTCATGGTTTGCCTCTCTCCCTTTCCCCCACCANCTCTGATTTGCTCATTTTAGCCACTCTGACTGGCGTGAGGTGGTATCTCAGTGTGGTTTTGATTTGTATTTCCCTGATGAGGAGGGATGCTGAGCATCGTTTCATGTGTCTGTTGGCCATCTGGATGTCCTCTTTGGAGAAGTGTCTGTTCATATCTTCTGCCCATTTCTTCACTGGGTTGTTTGTTTTTCGGGCGTGAAGTTTGGTGAGTTCCTTATAGATTCTGGATATTAACCCTTTATCTGATATGTCATTTGCAACTATCTTTTCCCATTCCGTTGGTTGCCTATTAGTTTTCTGGGTTGTTTCCTTTGCTGTGCTTCCCAGGTCTTTTTTTGATGCAATTGTAAATGGGGTTGTTTTCTTTCAGCAGTTGCAAAAAATTAGGGCTCCAGACAAGTAGACAAGCTCCTTTTTAGGCGATACCACTGAGCTGTAGTGAGGCAGATGAATGGCGCATAGATGGTGTTCCCTGGCTTACGTTGCTGTTGTTCCCTGAGCATTTCTGTAGCCTCTAGATGGTGCCCAGTCTGAAGGCTGCCCCTAAGGTCTCCGCTCCAGGACTAGCATGTAGGCCTCTTTCACAGAAAGGCTGGTGGGGGTGAGTGTGTTTTAGTATGCAGTCTGTGAAGTGCCCTGGAGGTTGTAGCCTGCCAAGAACTGTTTTCCTAATTGTCAGTCTCATGGGACTCAGGAATGTAATCCTCCCCCGCCGGCCACTAGAGCCAGGCAATCAAGAGGTAACCCCTTTGGAGCAGCCGACAAAAGCAGGCACCAGTTGTAAAAACGGGGGCAGCAGACACGTATCATAGCTTCCCTCCAAGAGGTGCTGGTTCTCTGGAGCATGGCAGAAGGAGAGTGTGAGGAGAGAGCCTACTCTCTGAGGTCCCAGAAGAGGTTTATGGTCAGCCTTTAGATGTGTGTTTAATTAGAAGCCTGTCCCTCAAGCCGCAGCTCTGAGGAGAAGCTAATAGGCCTCTTTCACAGAAATATTGAGCACCTGGGTCTGTTGCCTCTCGCTGAGCCCTGGGGGTGGTAGCTGTTTAAGAGTCCTTTCTCCATTGGTTACAGTTCTGTGGGACCTACGAATATAACTCCTGCTGGTCACTGCAGCCAGGTGATGTAGATGAGTCCCCTAAAAGCAAAATCAATGATCATGATGTCAGATAAAGGTGTATGATCTATTCTAGAAGATACTAGTGAGGTGGAGTGAGGCAGAGGGAGAGGGCAAAGACTGTCCTCATCAGCCTCTGTACTGTGGGCTGCTATGAATGTGTGGAACAAGAAGCCTGACGCTTAGGTCAAAGCTCCTCAACAAAAAATGGGCCTTTCTCACAGAAAGGTCAGGGGTGTCTTTCAGTCTGCTCTCTGTGCAGTGCCTTAGTGGTGATAGTCTGTCAAGAAATGTTTTGGGGAGCCCAGGTGGCTCAGTAGGTTAAGCATTTGACTTTAGCTCAGGTCATGATCTCATGGTTCGTGAGTTCAGGCCCTGTGTTGGGCTCTGTGCTTACAGCTGGGAGCCTGAACCTGCTTCGGATTCTGTATCTCCTTCTTTCTCTGCCCCTCCCTTGCTCATGCACATGCATTCTCTCTGTCTCTCAAAAATAAGTAAACATTAAAAATATTAAAAATATATATATAAAAGAAATGTCTCTCTGATTGTGATTGGGTCCCATGGGACCAAGAATGCAAACCCTTCTGGCTTCTGGAGCCATGTCCTCAAGGGGGAATTCCCTGGGTGTCAGCTGCAAAAACTGGGTCACCAGATGTAGAAACTGGAGCACCATTAGTGTGTAGAAGCTACCTTCTGGGAGATACTGTTGCTCCGGAGTACAATAGACCGAATGCGTGCAGGTGACACTCGCTGGATGGATTGAAGTGGAGGAGGAATTGCAAAGATGGCACCCACCAACAAAAGGAAAAAGACAAAGAAAGGAAAAGAAAAAGAAAAAAAGGAAAAAAGGAAAAGGAAAAGGAGAAATAAAAAGAAAAAAAAAAAGAAAGAGGGGGGAGAAAAAGGCGCTTCCTGGCATTAGCAAGGCAAAGCGCGAGTGTCCAAGATGGTGCCTGCTGGCTAAAGCATAAACTTTTCCCCATGGGAAAGGGAGGGGGGGGAAATGATAGTACCTGCTGGTTTTAGAAGTGTAGAGTGAGAGCAGGAAGATTGCGCCCAACAGTCTGCTACCCCCAGAGAACATCTTAGCTGGCCCTTGTCCCTCAGACCAATACTTTAAAATTAGGAAATGAGTTTTTTTCACATAAAGTCTGGGCATTTCTCAAAGGGCTGTTTCTTGGCCCTGGAGTGGATGAGTCTGCACACAGGCCTTTTAAGAGTTATTCCTCAGTTAGGCGCAGCCCCAGGATCTTGTGGGCATAAGTCCCATTGGCCTTCAAAGTCAAGTGTTTTGGGGGCTCATCTCTCAGGTGCTGATCTTATAAGTTGGGGTGTCTAATGTAAGGAAAAACCCTTCACTCTTTAGAGAGAACCTCCTGGTTTGAGTTCCCTCCTGACTGTGGGTTGTCTAACCAGGGGGGAGGGTTTATAGCATCAATGTGTCTGAGACTTTCTTCTTGTTGTTCTTTCCCTCTCATTTGCCTGATGTGAAGGCATTGTTTATCAGTTTTTAGTGCCTGTTTTTCTCTTTTCCAGAGAAAATGGTTCCATATATAGTTGTAGATTTGGGGAGTCTGCAAGAGGGGGCGAGTTCAATATCTTCCTATCTTGCCATCTCGAACCAGAACCTCATTATAATTTCTTGTTGAAGAGACTGGGTCAGTTTCCTGGTAGAATTCTACCTTCTGGATTTATGTGATTGTTAACTTTCACTGAAATTTTAGTTTACTTTCCACTAAATTTCCTATAAATGGATGTTTATTTTTTAAATTAATTTATTTATTTTGAGAGAGAGCAAGAGAGTGAGTAGGGGAGAGGCAGAGAGAGAGGGAGAGAGAGAGAATCCCAAGCAGACTCTGCACTGTCAGCCCAGAGCCAGACATGGGGCTCGAACTCATAGACCATGAGATCACAACCTAAGCGGGAGTCAGATGCTTAACTGACTGAGTCACCCAGGTGCCCCATGGACATTTCTATATAAAGTTTTGACTAAAGTCAGGTGTCAGGAAAAACATTATTGTCAAGACTATTTTCATGAATGATGCTGTGAATGTTATATTGTGTCATATCAGAAGTCTCATACTATGTTATCCTCCATCATTAGATTCATGGTTGAGGTGAAAAACACCACATCACTCCACTGGGGAGTTATGAGATTTCCCCCTAGGACAAGTAAAAGATTCTGTGTGTAGACAACATGGCAGCAGATTATTATCCAGTCTTTGTCAACCTTATACTCAGTTTTGTTTTTTTTTTTTTTTAAGTAATGTCTAAACCCAGTCTGGGGCCTCAACTTATGACCTCAAGACAGTCACATGTTCTACTGACTGAGTCAGCCACGCGCCCCATACTCAATGCTTTTAGCGCCCATTGCTGACTCCTCCCTGAACCAGTTATTCCATTACAGTTTGCAAAATGGTGATTTTTCCAATCTTGTCAATCCTTTTGCATTCATTAAGTAAGATTCTTCTGTCAAGGAGAGCTTCTTTTCATCAACTGAAGGCAACTGTTGCTCTGAAAGAGTTCTATGTGGTAAAGAAATAATACTTAAAATCTCTCTCTACAAATTTTTGAGTAAGAGAGCTGGTATAAATTCATTTCAATTAGTGGCAAATGTTTTTTTTTTTCTTTTTGTGTTAAGGTATCATTAGGATTTTTATATATGCAAGTGGATTAATCATTATTCTTTATTATTCTTTAGATTCTTTATGGTGGTGTCACAGATTGTATTTACCTAAGAATGCTATAGCAATATATTTGGTCCCACATGTTCCTCTTCTTTTTTATGTTTCTTTATTTATTAAAATTAAAAAAAAAATTTAAATTTATTTCTGAGAGAGAGAGAGAGAGACAGTGTGAGCAGGGGAGGGTCAGAGAGAGAAGAAGATACAGAATCTGAAACAGGCTCCAGGCTCTGAGCTGGCTGTCAGCCCAGAGCCTAATGTGGGGTTTGAACCCATGAACTGCGAGATCATGACCTGAGCCGAAGTCGGATGCTTAACTGACTGAGCCACCCAGGTGCCCCTGGTATCAAGTTTTTGATATTGACTTCTGAGAAGGTGACCAGGTTGCTTGTGACTATGGAATTCAATATGTGATTCCATGAGGCAACTAATTTCCATTTGATTTCTATTGGGAATAAACCACGTAAACAATAAAACTGTTTGCGTCAATTAATTTATTCTCAGTACTTGTTGAACACCTATGATGTTTAACACCTATTTACATTATGTCACTGCAAATACCAAGGTGCATGACAGTCAGTGGATTTATAAGCTGATTACAGACATCCTGTTTCTATATAAATATCTGAAATACAGTTGATAAACCAAATTCACAGGAAGTAATACAGTTAAACTAGACAAAGAAAGTGAATTCTCCTCTTGACCAGGGAAGTATACTTCTGGTCACTGCTGTCTAACTTGGCCATGATTTTGTTTTATAAAAGCTTAATAATTTTGGTATTCTTACCTTAAATATTACATTTATTATTATTTACCATAATGAAACTGAGATGAAACAGTTTTATTACTAGCCTTCAGATTCAGTATTAGACTCAGAACATGTTATAAGGAGCCTTGACAAAGCTATTACTTCTTTGACTTATCACAGAAATAGAATAATAAGCCCTGTGCCAAATAAAAAGAAATTTTATTTGAAACTATACACACAGTTCAAATACCCTGCCCCTAAAATCTAAAAACCCGCTTTGTGCTAGGTACCTAGTAGGTGATCAATAAATGGTATTGAATGAATGGAATGCAAGGATGAATCGATGATTCTGAGTTTCTGTCTACTTATCTAAGTCTACAAGTCTATTTCTGTTGGACTGTGTGTGAGGAATTATTGCACACGGCACTGAATCTAGTTGTTACCTCCCTAAGAAATTGCATGAACTAAAAGCAGTAGTGACTAGTTTAAATAAAATTCACACAAAACCCACCAATATTTTCTGACATATACACATACATATCTACTGAAAGGTGTGGAGGGGCGGGTAGTAGTGATTTGCAGTTGAAATTACTCCCATGTTTCCTGGCATCTTGACAGTAGCTCATTTTTCACCTTCCCTGAACTAGGTGTAGAACTCCAGTTACTTCCCATATATCTGATGAGTTCTGGCTGCAAACACACCCCAATGCTTTTCTTGCTTATTTCTTCCTTCTGTTAGAAACAGAAGGAATCAGGCAAAAAAATTTGTGTGTGTGTGTGAGAAAACAACAATTCCTTACTCTGTACCACCTGCTTAAATGTAAGGCAAAGGCACCCAAATGATGCAGCCCACGAGTGTAGAAGAGGCTGGAGGACGGGCTGTCACGTCTGGCTGATCTGATGTCAGAGCGGATCATGTGGTGCTCTGTGGGCCGCTGGGACTGGCCCGCCGAAAGCACATGGATTAGCGTCTGAGGCTGTAACGGGAAAGTCGGCTCCGGGGCTGCTGTCTCATAGACACCAGCCTGCAGGGAAGCTGGGGGCTCTCCGCTTTGCCCTGCTCCGGGGCCCCTCCTGCCGTGTGACTCACAGTTACATTGCACAGAGAAGCTGCTGCTCCCAGTAAGTACTTAAAGAAGGTTTTTATTCAGAGGCTTCTGGAAGCCGGAGGAAGTGTTGGTGGTGATGGGGGTTACTGGAAGCCCTTTGTAAAACACTCCCAGGATCTGGGCTGGGCAGAGCGTCTTTCCATGCCATCCTGGAGTTGATAGGCAGCGCTGATGTGCCTATGTCCCCCCAGCCCTGATTTCGGTTTGTTCTCCATGTGATGTTTTTCTGAATGGCATTTTTTATTTTTGTGATTGTAGGGTAGATCTGTTACATCTGGTTCAAGTGAATTGATTTCACAGCCTTACACCCCTGAGTGGTCCTGGCGTTCTCTGTATGGTAAACAGGGAGAGGGGAAGGAGGGTGGTGTCTCTCTTGGTCAGATCACTGTTTATGCTAAGATACTGGCTGTGTCTGTGCCGGAGAAATATTTAGTGGTTGCCACCTCTCTCTGGCTTTGGGTGAGTAGGTGATGGGAAAGAAAGCAGGGTGAGCCAGCAGTGAGGAGCATGTCGATTTGAGGACTTACCGGTAAACTGAAATGCTGTTATATATTGCTTTTTAATGGTCAGTTTTATAGGAGGTAGTGTCAGCTGGCAGAACAGGTGCCAGTAATGGAAGAATGATGGAGTTCTCGCTCCCTTTTCCCAGCAAGCAAATTGTTTCCCCTGCTTCCAAAGCCCCGTTAAAGAGTGGTGAGAAGTGCAAGCAGTGCAGATTTCTAAGCACTGTTTTTGTTGCTTTGCTGGTAACAAGCATCACATTCCCACACTCAGGGATCAGGAAAGATCCTTACCTTTGTAATGTTTAGGTGTGGCCTTTTTGGAGAGCAAGGAAATACACTCAGTATCATCTTATTGTTCCTTCTGGGCGTGTATCACTAAATTTGTTTTGGAGACTGAAAATAAGTCTCTTGGAAGGGCCTGTAAAGGGAGATTTAGAAGAAGAGATTGTTTATTTGGCTGGGCGCTGTTCAGAGCACTTGACAGAGTTTTAGGTCAAGGTGTGGGATGTCCACTTGAAAGACATAAATAATTATTGAGGCCACGTCTTTGAGCATTGGGAAATATTTATTCTTTTTGTTTTGTTTCATTTGTTTGTTTTGTTTTAAGGAATAACCCTAGTCTTTTCTTTGAGTCTCTGCGTAAGCTGTAGGTGTTGGGGTCAAAGCCTGATTCTAGAACATTTAGGTATTGAAGTAACTTTCGGGTGGGAAAGATAGTGGGATGGGAGCAGAGCAAGTATGCTTAGATGAGATCCATTCTTTTTTATAGGCTTTTGCAATAGATGATTTAAGTCACAGAACATCAAACAACAGACGAGAGCTTGCCCCACCCATAGTGTTGTGAACATGGATTATTCATTCACTTGCCATTTTATTCCAATGAACTGCATAAGCACTAAGTGCAGAGAGGGTTCTAATTCACCGTTTGAACCCCATGAAGCAGAGTACAAGCCAAATAAAATGCAGCTGTAGAAAAATGAAGCCTTCTCTTTCCTGCCCCACCCCATCTTGTTCTCCCTCCATATTGTTGAGTGAAGCTAGATTGAAGCTGAAAAGGGTCCTTATTACTGCTTGTAATTTCATTAGCCATTTCAGAAGAGGGGACAAGGGCATTGGATATGCAGCTGGTACTTGCTGGGGGAGAGTAGGTGTGCAGCCTGTGAGAAATGTTTTCAGAGGTACTTTTACTGACCCAGCCCTAGACCACACCCCCTTTTTTGGCTTCATGCCAAATACTGTATCTCTGTATAGGGAAGCCCGATGAACTGACGCCCATGCTTTGGCACATTGATTCTCTGGTTGTTAAATCGAGGAGCCCTCATCTCTGCAAGGACACACCACCTGCTTCTCAGGGTGGAGATGCCAGTTTATGGGTGTTTTAGAATTTCTTTTCTTCAAAAATTAATATACTGTTATGAAGAGAAATGGAAGAAAAGGACTCATTTCCCCTTCCCACTCACAAAAGCTCTGCTTAATGTCTCTGTTTCCTTGTCTGAAGTGTCATTTTTGACAGGCTATGATTAATGCACAGGGGCCATCTACACCCCAGATTTCTACTTTTCAGGGAAGGTATATGCAATTACGGACTTAGAACTAGATAGAACAGACCTTAAGGACTGACAGTCCATCCACTTATTTTACAGAAGGGAAACTGGCCCGAGTCATACATGAGATGAGTGACAGAATCAGGACCAGAATCAGGACTGAGCCTCCTGACTCAGTGTACCTTTTGCCACTACATAACTTAAGGAGAAAGTATTTTTCCACAAAATTATTTTCTTTTCCAAGTTTAGGTTATTTTTCATTGAATTTAGCTGTGGTACTACTAGTAAAATCACTACAATTTCATGTTTCTTTCCTACGAATATCTTAGAATATATTGGAATGTCCTTTAAAAGAAAATGAAATTTTATTTTATTAGAGGAATAGCATGTTCTTTGTGATATCATGTGATGAGATCTCAAATACCTGATTATTAGTTTTCCAATCTTGCCTTACTGGGACTGTGGACCACCCTAATTAGTAAAGTAATCATTATTCAATTTGGCAAACAAATACCACAATAACATTGAGAAGCTTTTTCTTTTGTAGGATTTTATTTTTAAGTAATCTCTACATCCAACCTGGGGCTTGAACTTATAACCCTGAGATTAAGAGTGACATGCTCCACCTGCTTAGCCAGCCAGGCATCCTGGGTAGTTGCCTGAGTCATATTAATATTCTTTCTTTACACAGGCCCTATTCATGGTGACATATTTAAAACCATTTAAGGATGTTTAGGGGCACGTGGGTGGCTCAGTCAGTTAAGCATCTGACTCCTGATTTCAGCCCAGGTCATGATCTCATGGTTTGTGGGATTGAGCCCCACATCTGGTTCCAGGCTGACAATACAAATCTGCTTGGGATTCTGTCTCTTCCTGTCTCTCTTTGCCCCTCCCCAGCTCTCTCTTTCTCTCTTTCAAAATGAATAAATAAACTTAAAAATAAGCATTTAAGAGATGTTTAAAATAAATTTTCAGCTTAACTTACTCTCTAGATTGCTGCTCTAAAAAAATACTTTTTGATTGAATGATAGACTATATAGGGCATTACAATGCCTGCTTATGAGTGTATTGAGATTTAAAAGGTAACACAATATTATGCTTTCCTATAATGGAATTAGAATATCCATCTGTTAATTATTCAGTCTAATTTTGGTCAGGGTGAGATTCACATATTTGTTTGAAATCAAAATAAATAAGAATAAATGTCACATATAATTCATCTATGTTAATGCTATTTGTAAAAGTAGTAAACACGTAATTAGATTGGGTGTTGTTTAATTACATTTTTAATAAACCTTGCCTACAATACAGAGGATCTCTGATTATATCCTTAATATGTAATAATCAGTTTCCACTGGTCTAGTGAGGGCATCTTTTCATTCTAGACATTATACTATAGTGATATATTGGAAGAAATTAGTTCTGGTGGCTTTGAGTGGTTTCAACAAGAATAATTGGAACACTGTTCCAAAGAGCCTGCACTCTCTAGCTCAGAAACAAATGGCTGCATGTGTGACATTTCTAAATGGTGACATCTTCAAGGAACCCTCTAGCTGATGTCTTAAGTTGCAGGTTATGGTGGGGAAAAACGAAAACAGAAAAGAGAAATTGTTAATATTTCTAATAATGAGAGACAAAGACTTAAGTAAAAGATATCACTTATTTAAAAAAATATGTAACTAAGAGGAAATGCAACAACGATGGCCAGAGGAGTGAATAGCTGTTTACCGTGTTGTAAATTTCACTCTTTAAGGTCTTGGATGCCTTTAACTGGTTCCATTTAGCCAGAAAGCACAAGCGAATATCTCTTGTTGTAAACAAAGCAACAGATTTAAGTTAATGCTAATGTGTTCACGGCCAGAGCCAAAAGCTTTTCAGGGTTATTATAACACACTGGGCTCTTAGCCCATCCATCTAAATGTCTAAAGGAGACTAAAGTTATAGATCAGCCCATTGTATACACCATCCCACATGAGAGCCAGATGCTACTGTTTACTGTGCTAGTAACTTTGCCAGCTTCAATGTGAAATCTGAGATTACTGTTTGGGGTCAATGGAAGTTATAGATTGATTTCTTTGATCGTGAATTTAAGCTCCTACACTCCAGTCTGTTTTGATTAATGCTGATTTTTTAGAACAATCTCTTAAACTTAATTTACACCCAACTGTCTAAACTGTTTAGATAGAGGGCTTCCTCATGAAAACTGTGTTTATTTATTATCCTTTGGGTCTTTGGGTTTGATGTAGGTCTTCAGCATATTTTTTGTCCTTTGTCTTGAGCGTGGAAAAGAAGTCATGAAGATGTATTGCACAACACTGTACTTGCAAAGAGCACTACAACACAGCTTTTGAGGAGATTTGGTAGAAAAACAGTTCTGTGTATAATGATTTAGGAAAAGATTATCTGCTGCCATCAGTCAAAAAGAAGATTCACTCATTCAAGACCCAGTATTGAGTTTTGTTGACACTGTTATATCTTTATTCCTTAATCTCAATCTTAATTTGATTTGTACCTTTTGTGCCAGATTAAAGTGGTTTTTGAGGAAGTATCATAGGTAATAATAATAACAATGACATTAGCAGCCACCATATGCTGACCACTTCCCGTTTGCCAGACCCTTTACTAACCTTTCACTTATTTATGGACATTTCACAGATGGTAAGGTGAACTTGTACTAAAGCACTTGACTTGTCAGCTCAAAGTCCAACCAGGTCTTTCTAAGTCTAAAGCTCTGTCTCTTTTGACTGATGCTATTATTTTAGGTATAGATTTTTCCACAGTTGTGTGCACAAACATGAAGGTTGTGATAAAGACTATTTGTTTATATATATAAAACATATATATGTTATATACATATGTATATATATGTATATAACATATATATGTTTTATATATATGTATATATATGTATATAACATATATATATACATATATAACACAGAGAAGAGGAGGGGTGTGTTG